>NC_056726.1:1877285870-1877433880 GCF_019279795.1 Protopterus annectens
CAATGTTCTGGAGCCTTCTGTAGGAGATTTGAAGGAAAGTCTAGTTGAAGTGGCACATCACAAAGGGGAAGGAAACAGTGGCAAAATTAACACAGGTAATGTTGCTGCATGATGGGCCAGTGGGTCCCCTTTTAGGGAGCAGCAAATGAAATAGGCTGCATCTCAAGAGGATATGTCAAGGGGCAATGTTCTGGGCCTGCTGTAGAAGACTTGTAAGAAACAGAGAGAGAAAAAAAAAATGTTATTGATCCAGAAGAAAATGATCTAAGGGAAGATCTGCTTGATTTATGTTGATCTGTTCCCATAAAAGAAATAGTTTACGGAAAGTAAATAAGACCCAGAATGTTAGAAGACTGGTAAAAAGGATGAAGACAATAATCAAAACTATTAAAATAAATTCATGTGATATAACAGAAGTAAAATGTGATATATTACTGTGCAGCTAACTTAATAATGTATAATGTGTTAACGCAAAATATAGCGTAACAATAGAAAAGAAGGGAACAAGTGGAATGCCACCATAGAAGCACTTGAATTGAGAAAACTATAAAGCAACTGAGACGAGAAGACTCACTGTTAGAAGACCGCAGGAGAGGGAATAGATCAACATAATTCTTAGAAAGGTAGACGTGATAAAAGTAACACATAGTTTCAAAACAGATCTGGATATGTCATGCAGTGTTTCCAATAATAAACTAAAGATATCAGTAGGAGCAGAAAAATGTAGAAGGTATGCTGGTACATATATTGAAAGTACAAAATAAGCAATTTATTGATGACCCAAAAAGGTTTTATAGAAAACTTGGAAACAAAGCAAAAGCAATAGAAACACCTCCAAAAAATATGAAATGGGTGCTCTTTGGAGAAGTATTTATGAAGACCCAGTTGAATATAACACAGATGTTGAATGGCTAGAAGAATTGAAAAAAAACAGTAAGGAACTCTAACGTATAGGATATGAAAATGTATGATCTAAACAGCCACAGAAATTGAAATAAAATTAAGAAAAGCTCCTGAGTAGAAACCACTGGACACAGATGCACTAACTAACTTCTGCCAAAAGGTATTAACATTGCTACACAAAGATTTAGCCCTGAGTAACAATTACCTATATATATATATATATATATATATATATATATATATATATATATATATATATCCCAGAGCACATTCTGGCTAACAGGAGGACAATTATGATCTCCTTAAAAGTGAATCTGCAAGCCATTCTAAGAACCTGCCTTCCAACAATATATACTAGAACTGATGTAGACATACTCCCATATTTAATAAACTCCATGTAGGAATAGTGTTATAGCCTTCATTAATATGCAAAGGGGAGGCGTGTATACAGATACTGAATGAGTGCTATGGGGTGTGTTACAGTGCTTGCAGATCTGTAACATGGCCCCTGCACTCTCAAAGTGCCGTATGGCACTTAAACAATAAATAAAGTGTCTTTGCACACTAAATGATTCAAATAAACTGTCCTTGGATACTTTTTCATAAGAAAATGTAGCTATGTCACATGGGGGTGTGTAACCGTGTCCACAACACACTCCCTGCACTTTCAAAGTGCTGTACAGCACTAAAATGCATAATATTTGTGTGTTTCTGGCCATTCTGAAAATATAGCTGCAGGAGATATATTACAGTGACTGTAACACACCCCCTGTACTGTCAGAGTGCTGTAAGACATGGTAATTAAATGTTATGTCCTCTACTATATGTATTGGTTAATTCTTTTTTTTTTTAATTAAGCACAGCTGAGCGGGTATGGGTGTCATGGTGCTTTGCTCAGCAGTGCTTAAATGTATCGAGAAGCTATATAGAAATGTATAGCTGAAATCTTCACAGACAAGTTAGCTGAGTGGTTAGAGTCATGGCTTCGTGTTCAGTAGGTGCACGTTTCAAATACTCAAACAAACTATTCAGCTTTTACATGGGAAAGCCTTTTATATTAATTTTTATTTTATTTAGTTACGTAGTTATTGATATTTGTTAACCAGGGTAGTGTATGTGGTCCAGAATCCCAGTGTCAGTGGAGATATGAGGTGAAAACCCCCATGTAAACACAAGTGTCTGATACAGTACAGTCACACCTCAAGGTAACATAAAGAAAGCACATGGGGGATGTCATGTAAAGTAAAATACATACACTTAAAAATAATGCATCAGTAATGAGTAATTAATATCCAATTTTAATTTTTTTAAATGAAAAAGTTTGTTTGCCTTCAGCTAAGTTTTGCTAAGCACTGCTAAGCCAAGCCTTAATTACTGGTGTCATTCTAAGGGGATCCAGTGTCTGTCTGCTTGGGATGACATGCTTGACAAGCCACGCTGCTTCGCAAGGGATGGCTTGCACCTGTCACCCCTGGGCTTCCGGATATTGGCCAAGGCTCTTGCCACCCCCATAGTGCCTTTTTTAGGCAAGGCTCAAATGACAAACCTACCTCCCTAGAAAACACAAGTGGAAAAAAACTAAGGGTAATGCTGCTCAATGCCAGAAGTCTAAACCTCAAGATGCATGCCCTCGAAGCCCTCCTGAGTATGGAGAACATCGATGTCTGTGCAGTGATTGAAACCTGGTTCAAGGCTCCGGAGAGCACCCCAGCACTATCAGGTTTTACCTCATATCATGCTTTCCGGCCCCAAAACTTGGACCGAACCACAAATGGAGGGGGAGTATCCATTTTCATCAGAGATATCCACACCTCCAGGTTAGTGGCAATGCACGAAGCATCGGAGACTATCCAGGTGCAACTAACCATAGGCAAAACTGCCTTACAGTTTGTAGCATGCTACAGACCACCCTCTCAAACTCAGGAACCCCACACAGCCTTCCTGAAGACACTGGAGAGTATGAATGTCTCTCCAAATACCATCATTTTGGGAGACTTCAACTACCCAAACATAGACTGGGAACATTACTCAAGCCCTAACACCCTAGCCCAAAGGTTCCTAGAATTCATAAACTCAAATGCAATGGAACAACTAGTCACCATTCCCACAAGAGGAGACAATATACTAGACCTGATCATCACAAACATGGGGAGAAAATGCTCCACACCGGAAGTACATCCCTCTTTGGTAAGATCAGACCATAAATTAATCTCACTGGAAATCCACATCCCGCCCCCACCCCCTGCACAAAAGACCACAGTGAAGAACTTCTCAAAAGCAAACTTCACACTTCTTAAGACTGAAGTGGTATCTTTCATGGCCCCTGGGCCAGTGGAAACCACAACCCACACTGCTGAATCTTTTGCAAATGCCTTCTATGGGCACCTTCAAGAATGCATGGATCATGCAATCCCAAAGAAAACCAAGACCCATTCCCCCAAAGGCAGGCGCCTGGTCTGGTGGACCCCAGCCATAAACAAACTTTACAACAGGAGGAGGAAGCTACTACATGACAGAGCAAAATCCCTAAAAGGGAAGGCATCTCTGATCAGTACTAGCAAAAAACTACGATCACTCATAAAATCATCCAAGGCCAACTTTGAGAGAAAAATCGCAAAAGACACAAAAGACAATCACAAGGCCTTCTTTAGCTATGTTAGAAACCTGGGTGGAAACTCCCAGATATGCTCAGAGTTAGTCCAAAATGACACAAAATACATTGAACCCACTGACATTGCCAACATTCTGGCAGACAGGTTCAGTGCAAATTTCACCTCCCTACCCAAAAGGAGAAATAACTATCCCAGCAGAGTGTAGCCTCCCTAACATCTCAGATGCCCAGGTGAGAGCCGCCCTCTCTAAAGCTAAAAACACAGCATCAATGGGACCGGATGGTGTCCTGGGCTGTGTGCTACATGAACTCCAAGAGGAACTAAACCCACACATAAGGCTGCTGTTTAATCTTAGCCTTACTACAGGATACGTACCCAAAGAGTGACGTACGGCAACAGTGGTCCCACTTCACAAAGGCGGTGCTTCTAAGGACCCTGGAAATTACCGCCCCATAAGCTTGACGAGCCTGGTCTGCAAAGCTATGGAGAGGATCATTATGGAACTCATAAACAAAGACATTGGGGACCTACAGACATTGGATCCTACCCAATTTGGCTTTGTCAAGGGCAGATCCTGCCTTTTGAACTTGGTCGACTTTTTTGAAACAGTCACTAAGGCCATTGATGAGGGAAAGGCAGTTCACACAGCCTACCTTGACCTTGCAAAAGCCTTTGACACAATACCCCACTCGGGCATCATAGACAAACTCACCAGCTTAAATGTAAACCCATATGTCACAAGATGGGTTGCAAACTGGCTCAAGGACAGAACCCACAGGGTCAGAGTTGCTGGAGCTATGTCAGACTCTAAGCCAGTCACAAGCGGTGTCCCACAGGGCTCATTCCTGGGACCCCTCTTGTTCGGCATTTATTTTTCCGAGGTACAGGCAAACATAGGAGGATTGTGGCTGACAAAGTTCGCAGATGACTGCAAACTGGGCGCCATAATTGATACTCCAGCGGACACAAACATCCTTCAGAGAGGCCTCATAGAAACGGATAATTGGTGCCAGATCCATGGCCTTAAGCTGAACACCAAGACATGTATAGTCATACCCTTTGGGAAAAACAAGGTACCGACAAATTACCACATAGGCGGTAATCCATTAAGTACGGAAGAGGTAATCAGGGACCTAGGGACCCAGGTTGACAGTAACCTCTCATTTGACACTCACATTGCCAAAGTGGTTAGGAAGACCTTCTATATTGCCCACCTTATCATGAAGGGTTTCACATCTAGATCAAGAGAGGTCATTGTGCCCCTGTACTCTTCTCTTATCAGGCCAATGATTGAGTACAATGCCCCATTTGGGATGTATCTCACCCGACACCTGCAGCAGTTGGAAAGACCCCAAAAGTTCCTCACCAAGAGGATAAAGGGTCTTAAACATATGTCATATGCTGCCCGACTGTAAAAACTCCAGCTCTATTCAGTCGCATACCGCCTACTCAGAGGTGATCTGTGCCTGACGTACAAGGCCATGTCCAATCCTGAATTAATGGACAAGCTCCACCTCAGAAAATCCAAATCCATCAGAGCCACGAGAACAAGTGACTTAAACCTCAACACAGAAATAAATAGAACATGCTGGAGGGACAGATTCATAACCCAGAGGCTCCCTACACTCTGGAACAGAATCCCAGTCCATGTTAGGCAGAGCTCCTCACTGACTCTATTCAAGAGAAATCTCGACGAGTGGATGGGAGATCATAAGTTTACCCCGGGGGTCATCTCTGTGTCACTACTAGACAGAGGCATAGTAAACTAAACCCTAAAAGGGCGTAGTATTCTCATCCTAAGGGGTGGTGTAAGCCACATACACTCTGGCTAGACTTATAAATGCCCTAGGGCAGATAGCCTAGTACGAACCTATGAACCTATGAACCTAAGCCAAGCAATGCTTAAACAGGACCTGTCTGAGCAATACTTAGCAATGCTTAGCTCCACTTAGCGAGTTTGAGCATTGCTAAGCAGTCCCATTCTAAGTAGCCCTCAGCAGAGCTAAGCAGATTTCTGCATCACTAAGCACTGCTAAGCATTTGCCACTTTACGCACTGTTCAACTAAGCTTAGCGGGTTTGCACACTGCTGAGCTGTGCTTAGAATTTTTAAAAATGGTCCAATGGTGGCAAAGGGTGGAAAATGGTCTTATTTAAACCACACAAGTGGGAATATAGGCAGCACCTGTTAGAGTTTGATCCATGCCTGAACTATGGCAGGTGCTGGACAGGGAGCTCATTTATGGGTGCAGCGATGGGGCATGTTGGAGTCCAGGGCCATGGCTGGGCTCCTTGTTAAGAACCATGATGACAGACTGCTGCAGGGCCAATAACAGGGCTCAGAATACAAGCCTGCGGCCTGGGACCATCAGGCACATGAGCTCACCAATGCCAGTGGAATCCCCCACACTGGTGAGTGAGCAGGTCCATCATCATTATGATGACCTGAAGTGCAGGAAGGGGGAGGTCTTGGCCCAATGGTCCCAAGATGCTCGGGCCCGGAATGCCCCAAAAGTTTGTAAGTATATCAACTGGTGATTTATCAAATTGTAGCATGAATATCTGATAGACAGCTATGCATAATGGTGTGTTTTCCCTCCACAGCTGCAGAGGAGAGGGCTCATAACATTGAGGCCCACAGTGGACATCTGGCAAGGCTGTGCCAACAGTATGGTGTGTACAGCTCTATCTTGCAATTTATATAGTACAATAAATAAGAAAGTGTAATTGCCTACTGCCATTAGGTACAGTGTGTTCTGAGTGTACTAAATAAATGTGTTGTTACACCACCATTGATATAAGTGATTAATGCCAGGTACTGTGCAATACAGATGAAGGCAGCAAAAAAGCTATTATTGATGAAAGAACACCAATACTGTAGTAATACTGTGTAGGAATGAATCTGGTAATAAAGTGCACTGTCATTGCTACTGTGAAGGTAATAAATGACATTCATTCATCATCTACAGGATATGCAGTACAACTGAATTTAGAATTTTGAATGTAATAAACCACTGTGTCATGTCACCCTCAACAAAAGTATTTCCACAAAATACTGTGTTCAATCTGGTCTGTTGTTGAAGACATACAATTGCATAGCTGCTACACAACAAACATGGCTATGAGAGCATGAATTGAGTGAGGTTTGTCTGATAACCACCTCTTATGCTAAACTGTAGATGTGGAACTGTAAAACAAGATACAATGAAATTTGATATATGTTCTGCACTAAGATCTGAAACTTGGATAGTAATTTGTAATGTATTATAGTGTGTTCCCTACAGCATTGTCTTGTGTTAACCTTTGCATTTCAGCTATATGTAGTCCTGAACGTAGGTATGCTGATGCAGTCAAATATATGATGTGCAAATGCATATTGGTCGGTTATGCAACCCAGCACCCTGCTATGGTTTGTACAAATCACACATATTCACATCCACTAGGGGTTAAATGTGTACACCTGCATTCAAATTATTAATATACAGTTCACTATTTATCATGCATGAATCTCATGCATGTATGTTCAACTGTCACTACAGTCTTCTGTGACACTCTACTTATATTACAAGGTCAGACTTTGCAACCAAGTGAGTTTTATGTAGAAATCAGTCAAGCAGCCAACAGCAGTGGCCCAATAGCTCAGTGTGAGAAGGAATAGACCTGTTGTTCATTTTTGCCCACACAGACCATGGTTTGAATCCAGGGACTGGTACTAAGATGTGTTTATAGTTACACACAAGTAATCCCGACTATTTGTAGAAACAGTCAGGTAGTGTTAACAGATATTTTCTCCACAGGGTTTACAGGTAAAGAAATGTTTGTATTAGCTGTATGAAGGGTGTACTAATAAAGTGTGTACAGATGTTCTAGTGTACAACCCCATGCCTACAAATGACAGCAGGATAGGTATATACACCATGCACTCTTCCTGATACATGTCTCTCAAATGTCACACTGTCACGGCTAGTGATCACTGTTGCCAATAACCTTGGACACAGATATAAATCCAGTTGAAGTATGCCAGTACCACACTCACACAACATGAGTGCAGGGTACACCTTGTTAGTCATATATGTAACCCTGACATGTACGAGTCCCCTCTAGTTATGTACTTAGAGTTCTCACAGCTTGCCCCATACCATTCCAGGTTGACAGCTTAACCGATATGTATGTGCTACTGATGTTATAGGCCACAGGTAGATGGAAAGTGAGGGCAGACCTGTAGAATATTGAGTGGTACTGTTGTGAAAATATAGCCTATACAGTTGATAATGGACTGTTTTTGTCTCCCCCACACCCCTTATCTACATCACTAATTATTGTTCATATACTACGGGTATGTTGTTCTCAAAAACTAATGGGACTTGTGTTGTATTATTGTTCATATATTTTAATGGTTTCATACTAACATACCTTGTTCAAATTCCACTATTGGTAGCCTGTTGTCATAACTGTTACTGGCATGCTGTTACAATAATGACTGTTATTCCATTTATGCATGTGTTCCATTTGCTATGCAATTTTTTCAATTCTTTTGTTCTAGGTTAATTGGAACATCCATGCATGCTGTTGTAACTAACATTGAAATGTTTTGTTCATGACTAACCAATACACTTTGACAAACCTTAACACCAAAGCACATTTGGGTCGACCGATCCAATCAGATCTGCCTGTCCTGCCTCATCTAGCCACAGCACCAGGTCCCAGCATGTCTGGGACCCAAACCTGAGCTGCCTCCTCTGCTGGTCCTGCACCACCCTCAGGTAGAACTGTCTCAGGGGTCGGGGCCCGTCTCCCCCGGATGTGGGCACAGAGAAGATCCTGTCACCAGACACCAGTTCTGAGGTATGGTGTGCAGGGTCATCCAGCAGGATTTGGATGACTGTCTGTGCCAGATCGAGGGCAGACTGGCAAACCTCAAGCAGCAAGCTGGCCCTGGTGTCCAGACCCCAGCACTGCCACCTTTGGGGCCGTGAAGGGGCAGTGGTGGCTGCACATGGGTAGGGACCTCAGTCCCACTGTTTCCATCTGGGGCATGTGGTCCAATGATTCCCAACCACCCTCCCTGTCCAAGGTGTTTACCCCCTCATGTGGCATACACTGCCCCTGTATGCTGTCTTGTCTGTCTGCAAAAGCAACCTTTCCTACCTAACTTCCCTCCCCAAATGTACTTACAACCTTACCCAA
The DNA here is from genome assembly GCF_019279795.1 of Protopterus annectens. NCBI lineage: Eukaryota > Metazoa > Chordata > Ceratodontiformes > Protopteridae > Protopterus > Protopterus annectens. The sequence goes on from NC_056726.1 coordinate 1,877,294,572, forward strand.
CATCCCACTCTCACCTTAAAATCAAAAGAAATGGGCATCTGTCCCCTTAAAAAAATCTCATCCCATACATAACTCTGCATTTTGCTCCGAAGTACACTGACATTAATCAATTTCCCCATGAATTACTTAACAAATTTATGTCACCCACACCACTCCCTGTGGACTGTGAGGCTCTAAATTCCAAATTGTCCACGTCATGCACAGCTGTTGCTGCACAAGAAATGGAGAGCTATTGTCTTTTCATACACCTATCCTACCCATCCCTAGCTGCCTTTCATACTGTTTTTCCCCCTGGTCACCCTCATTTCACCACTTTACTATCAGCCCTTTTTTATTTTCTTTTTTTGGAAATAGTGTGGCTTTAAGTGGGGATAAGCAACACTAAGCGAAGCTAAGTGGACCTAAGCACCACTTGGCATTGCAGCACAACACGCAAACCCACTTGAAACTCCTTTAATCAATCAAGCTCATTCAGACACTGTTCTGCCCGGCAGCAAAATACCCAGCCCTAGCAAGTCTCAAACCCAGGACCCTGTGCACTAGAGTCTGAACAATGCACCACTTGGCCAAATAAGCTCTGAAGAATTTGTACTGCTTTTGTAAATATATCATGCAGTACAGTCATGTAACATTAGGGAAAAAAGACACCACTGCCAAGTATTGAACCCAGGGCCTTCTGAACTATTTTCAAAGAAATAGACCACTACACCAACTCAGCTCTGGGTAATTAATGCATTTTGGCTAAATATATCATGCAGTAAAGTGATGTAACATTAGGGAAAAAGACACCGCTGCCAAGTATTTCACCCAGGACCTTGTCAACTATGACAGAGTCCATTACACCAGTAGAGTTCATGATCAGTAATGTTTTTACAAACATATCATGATTGCCAGTGACACACTACTCCTATATATACTGGGACAAATCCCATAATACTTGGGCTAGGGTGACCACCTGTCACACTTTCTGAAGGACAGACCCTCTTTGGGAAGTTCTATCCTGCAAAGAAATAGAAACAATGGCAAATGTTCTGAGATGTTAGGACAGACATATTTCTTATATTTAATGCAATAGTTGTATAAAACAGTTATTCTGTATCTGAAACACCTAAATGTTATAAGAAACAGAATAAGCAACTAAAATGCTACAAGAATAAGCTTTTATGTACGCAAAAAATTAAATTCTGTTCTTTTGTACTGGCCGTGGGTACATTTTGCCCTGCAAAATCTGACATTTTTACCAAATATGTCCCACTTTGAAAATTTGAAAAGGTGGCAACCCTAACTAGGGCCTCTGATGCAGACAACAAACCAGTACACAGATAAATAAATGCTGCTGTATGTACGGGAGGCCTACAATATCAGGTAGAGATGACAAATGCACAGACTATTGCTGAATGAACACAGTTGTGCCCCCTACGTATGGCAAGGTTGCCATAAAACCTATTCTGTGTGCTGATATCCTGGTAATGAAGTGTAGATTGAGGTTACAAACCATGACAGACAGCACAGTTTCACACATCATACCCATCTGAACACACATGTCCATGCCAATCATGTGTAACACACTGTATGCATGCACATATTTCTTACAAATACACCTGACATACTATAACACCTTATTAGTAATATAGCATGCAATATATATTATCATAATATAATATGATAATATGATAATATATTATCATGCTATATATAATATATTATTATTATGAATATATAATGTATATTATTAATATATTATATATCATCTATCTGTTACATTCTTAGCATGTATCATATCTGAACACCCACAGTCCTGCCCACAGCCCAGTCTGTGGCACAACTATATGCATGTCAATAAAACATAGGAATAACAGAGCCACGCAATGCCTGGTTGCTCCCACCTCACTCACTGCCACCCACAATAGAATGTTAAAGGCCTGCAGGGTGGGACACATTTCACAATTATGAATATGTGTTCTAATGTTGCCTAACACTCTCTGGATGGCACTATTATGTAACATATATACCAGAGGCACATGCTTCAATTGGACTGTTATTTATACCCTCAGCAAGGCCATGCTGTGACACAACAGCTGACACCGCTCCCTCACTGACAATAACAGCTTGCTGTCCCCCTATGTCTTCACAATCCCTAGTCTGACTCCTGGCTAGAATGTAGCAGCTGCAGCCTGCTACACATGAAGCAGTATGTCTAGCTACCTGCTACAGAACTATCATACCTCCCACACACCTAGAACAGAGTACCCACATGACACATGTACATTAAAATGTTGGGAAGGGTGCTCATGTGAAAGGGACGTGTCACAGTCTCCCCGTGCAAACATACACAGCTGATATATCAGCATCAACTGTAGCAGCATGCACAATCTGAGAAAAAGGATCTATGACACTCATATCTGCCTGTCTCTTTACTGAACCCAACACACATTGTTTAACAGTACACTGCTAGAGGATCTGAAAGTCTGTTAACAATGGCCAGACATAGCATGCAAAACTGGTGGCATAAGACATCAGTCCAAACAGTGGACAGTACTTTTACCTACCTTCTGTAAGGTTGTATCTCCAACACATCAATAATATCCCCCTCACAGGACAGGAAAAGGGGCAAGGCCTATATTAAGGCCTTAATTATAGCATTGTGTAGCCATGCCATTGGATAATGGAAAGGCAATCCAGCTGTTCTGGATGCAATTAGCAAGTGAGAGTCACAGACTGGTGCACAGGCAATCAACTGTTCATTAGCATTACCTACAAAAGGCAAGCTGCTGCCAATGGTAAACAGGTCTGAACCTTTATTCATGAGCAGAGACTGTGATTCAATAGGATACTACAACTGGATTTCTTTACTCAAAGGAGTATAGCACTATACTAGGTATGTCATTGAATGAAGCATGTAATGGAATGCAGATGGGGGGATGCAGTCGTGAGAAATAAGAATTTAAACTGTAGCTCTCAACTACATTGCCTGGACTGACATGTCTGCTGTCCAGCACCTATGGCCATCCCTTATGGCTCTGTCTACAGTGACATAGATTACAGCTCTAGCCCCTGAATCTCCCCAGCAATGGTCGGCTCACATATGACTGCTACATTTGTTGTCTGTTGTACAATACTGACAGTAAGAACTGGTGGATACAGGCGGCATATGACATCATGTACTGTCAGTGAGCCCCTCACCCTCTGTGAATGTCATACAGACTTAGTTCAAAGATTGTACAGGTGTCCCTCACTATTAATGAGGTACTCAGGCTAGGTCACTGTGTACTCCACGCCTGCATTTCATTGCCTGATACCTCTGGCTAGCATACCTGGTGACACCTGTAGCAGGACAGCAGGTTATAGTTACTAGTAGTCGTGGGACTCCAGCTCTGGCTCAGTGGCAGTGCATACATATTGAGCATACAATGTAAGGGAATGCATACAGTACCAGATATTCATGTACCATTACTGTGTTCCTAGGGGTCTGCCATGTCACAGACACATTCCCCAAACTCTGGGGACAACCATCATGTATTATCCAACCGGTGTCTGGAAATACACATTTGTGTGTCAGGGGGTCTACATCTATGAGGCACATGTACACATTCTGCAAGCATCTGGGTACTGCAGATATCAGAGAGCTACGAGGTGGACACACTACACCACATATGCACTGCTCTCATTTATTGTGTAGCACAGATTTTGTTGGAATGTCCACATGCACTTGTAGTACCATTCGACTGTTTTTTTTCGGATGTAGGCTGGATGACATGGTACTAAACAGCTGCCCATAGGGGACACCCAGCAGTCAATGACAATGATGGGTGTGGACACATACCAACACAGTCTGTCACACCACTCAGGCCATATCTGCTACTCCTGGTGCCATATCACATTACTAGGCTATGGGCCCTGAGCAGCCATATGCCTAGGCCAGATGTTAGCCCATGTGTATGCAAGGCAACACCCGATGCTTCCATCCAACAGGGACACAGACTGTATCCCAAGGGTGTATGTGCAGTTAACCATCCAGTTATCCAGGCTATGCCTGCAAAGGTGTAAATAGCTACACTACCTGATGTGGACAGGGTGGCCATTCCACCACAGGCTGATTGTGTGGGACACACATCTGAGCTGGCAACAAAGCCATTTCAGGTCACACACCATGTTGAGGGTGTGTGTGTGTGTGTGTGTGTGTGTGTGTGTGTGTGTGTGTGTGTGTGTGTGTGTGTGTGTGTGTATGTGTGTTAACAGAGTGGAGCATGACTTGCACTTGTGCAGCAGTGCCAGCAATGTGGATTCCATGAGTACCTTGCATGCCACACTGAGCTCACCCATGAGGATTATGTATGAAACCAGGTAGAGGTTTGGGCTTATGGCCTATCGCTGTGAGGTACATGTGTGATGCCATGGTTTTCCCTGTTTGGGAACCTCTGTGATGTCCCCAGCTGCTACATGTGCTATGTGATATGAATGATGAACAGGGAATTATAGACATTAATGATCCTCATTGGGGGGGATGTGGGGATGTTTATACCCCCATGCCCCGTGATGACATACCCTTATGTATGACATGGGCCAGGCCAAAGGTTTATCTTACAATGGAAGCAACATTGTGTTGACATGTCATGTTGCCAAAGACTTGTGTCCACAGCACACTCATGACTGATTGCATGCCTAGGATACTGTTTGTACTGTCATAACATGTGGTGACATCACTCTCCCCATAGGGGTTCACATGCATGTCCTGTTATATGGCCTAAGGCCATGTGTCTGGAAACGGGCATGTATCTATGTGAGACCCTCCTAGGCAGATGTCCACATCAGTAGGGAATCTGGTGACGACACACAGCATGCAGTGATCTGCAGACATGGTTGGACATAGGCTAATGGCTGTTACATGCACCTCAGATGTGCACATCACACATAACAGAGGCCCAAACACAGAACAACAGGTTACACACCTACTTATGGGTGAACCGCATGAAGTGCATTTCCCTATGTGGAATAGATGGGTCGTGTCAGCGCACTGGTGTGTTACCCCTATGGTAACATATGGTGTGATGCATACTTGGCAGTGTTATATTTATGATGGCCACCTGGGCTATACTGTCATATAGTTTGTCCAGCTCAAGGAAGGCATTTTGCAGTGTCACCCCAGTTCATGGTTTTCGTGACTGCGCCATCAAGGTCACCTGAGTGTAGCAGACATGAACCCTTCCTTGCAAAGCTTAAGTGAGCATAATGGGGTGTGTCCAGTTTGCACATGTCCTTGTTAATGGGGTTCAATCGAAACTGTGTTATGGCCTTGAAGAATAGCCTAGTTAGGCTGCTGTGTCTATCATGTGACTGAGTGGGGGATGGCCCACCTTAGTCTAAAGGTGTGACAGTGGTCACCCATGAAATGGATGGGACAATGGTGATAATCAGTCAACCTTTGAATATGGTTCCTTATGGTGTTGCAAGTTTATGCTTGGGGTCATGTCGGATACATCCTGTGATGTGATAGGCTCCCATGGCAAATGTATACCATGACTATCACATGGCAGTGGTGACCTGTTCCCCACATATTGGAGACGGGAGAAGTACTTTGGATATTCTGATGTACTCATGGGGAACACAGGGGGTGGAGGCTACACCGACTGTGTCAGGCATCCAGTATGCAATTCCAACAGCAGTGGTATAGCTGGTGTCCCTGAGCACCACAGGTGAGCAGCTGCAGCTGCTTCCTGTGCTGTTGCAGTCATATGTGCAGTTGGGGAGATGACTGTGTGTAGTGGATGTAGACAATGTAGGCTCTATGTTTGTTGTGCAGATTTGCATGACAGATCGCATTCTTATGTACATGTTAAGGAGACAGTGCTCCAAAATGCGCACCTGCCCCTACTTTGTCTCACACAGTGGTATGTATTCCCTGTTATGGACAGCATGTATTGCACATACTGTCCGTAACAGGGAAGTGTGTATTACACATGTCCACCAGACAGGCATACATATCCTAGCAGAGGATGATGTAGGCCTGTTGGGTATACCTGACTACATGAATCTGTACAAATGCCCATATAGCACTTGTGTGCATTTGTGTAAATTGGTGCCAGTCCTTGATGATGGTTTGGGGCTTGTGAGGGTGTGTATAACCCCCAGGAGGATGTTTTCCACATTGGAGGTATATGTATGGCTGCTCTAGGTGGATGGGTATTGTGGGAGATTATGACTGCAAATGTGACTGCATGGAGGTTGCTTTGCCATGGAAGATGACACAGTAGGGGTGTGGCAGTGCTAACTCATGTTGTGTAATGTCATCTGCAATATACCTTCATCTCATGTGGGGGTAGCTTCTGACCACACCAAGGTGTTCCTACATCCACTGATGATGGCTTACTGGCCATTTGTGTTCTGGCATGGGTATGTCATACAATGTATGTTAGGGTTGTTCAACTGACCCTGGATCAGGGTACAGACCCAACTCCGAATACAGTTGATGAGGTCCATATAGGCAGAATGGGCTTCCTGATCACATGTGCTGGCTGATAGCTAGCTGTGAATTGATTAGGCTTGTGCTGGCAATGGTGGACTGCCCCTGCATTGTCCCCTGTGCATCTTACTGCCTGTACAGCATGGAGATGTGTATGTGTCTCATATATACGGAAACCCCTGTCCCATGGCATTATCTGCTACACTTTGGCTTCTGCATGTATGATAGGATGGTTGTGACCATGTAAGGCTGGGGTGCTCTCTGCACATTTGAACCATGGTTTGTGTAACTGCATGGATGTCTGCATTTCCCAGTGTTAGGAATGCTTGCAATGAGGACAGAGTCATGTCTACACTTGTATTGATTAGCAGCATATGCTTCAATATGTGCTGCACTGACACATGTATGTTGGTAATGATAACTTCACCAGTGTTACTCATGGAGTCACAATGGGGCTGGCAGGAACCACTGCCAGACACAGGGAGACATGTGAAGACAGATGGAGGCCACCTCTCGCAGAGCACTGTGGTCTGTTTAACACATCACCCCCCAACTCACAGGTACCGAACCCCTGGAATATCACAGGAGAAATGTGGACATGTTAAGGGCAATCATTCCCTGATTGTAATGTGGCATCTGTCTAGGTGACAGCATAATGCTGCATAAGGCTATGGACATACCTGCCTGGGACACGTAACCTGTGTGCACACTCATGTCTCACTGCATATAGTCCAGGGACGTACATGTCAGGCCAGGTCAGGCACACCAACATGTACTGTGACAGACCCATGACAGTACCTGTTGGTGAGAGACAGCAGTGTGCATGCAGCATGGCAGAGTCTGTCACCTGACACAAAAGTAACTGTGACCATCCACATACACAGCCAGGTCAGAGGCACACCAGTTTATCTCCACTGGAGTCCCCTATGTGTAACATGTTTGACATGGGCTGATGCCTATGTGACTGTGGAACACAGGTGTGTAGCCATGCATGCTATGTGCTGTTTACGGCTGTGGGATTCACGTGTGTCTTTTTCTCAGAGATTCTCTTTGTTTGTGGATGTTTTTGTTGAGGACCAATGCAGATGTTTGTGTGTGCTATGTAGGTGTGAGAGATGTACTGATTGTATTGACAACCTATTTGGGGACAGATATGCAGCAGTGGCAGGCAGAGAGAATGGACTGCAGGTTCCTACAGTCATTCCAACTCTCACACAGTGTGTTCCTTGGTGATATTTGTAGATGGCTATCCATCCGTGTACATGAGGGAGATGCTACACGGTGCCAGGACACCAGTATCAACCACACTGGCTGGGGAATCTGTAGGACATTGTCCAGCCATTTACTCCAGAATCTGATGGAGGAAGGTTAGGGAGACCTGAGGTGTGGGCCTACAGACCAGGGGATTACTAATACAGCTGGAGGCTGACACCACAGCAAGCCATGTAGACAGCCTATGACCAAGCAGTAATAGGTGCAACAGCTACAAGCAGAGCAACACCTCATAGCACATGCAGCAAGAAGCATGAAACATCAGGATCAGGGGGCAATGCATGCTGTAATGCCAGTATGTTGCAGATACCCAGAGACATACTGTGTTGGTAGATGGGGTTATGATGTGGGGGTTAACGGTGGATAGTGCTGGCAATAGTGGATGTGCGGGGTCTGTACATAATGCTGAGCAGTGTATGCAGTCCTGTGATGTGTTCCCCTGTTCATGTCTTTCAGGTGGGATGTATAGAAGATACACCCTCCTTCTCAGAAGCTGAGACTGCCGCAATCATTGATGCCCTGAGACTCCATCACTGGGTACTGTTGGAAAGGAGCCACCAAAACCTGCAACAACACGCTGCCCTGTGGGCAGAACTAGTAGAAGCAGTCAATAATCTGGGAAACTGGAACAGGAGCTATGAACAGGTCCGACATCGTGCCACTGATCTCATACACCATGCATGGCAAAGGGCTGCAGCTGTGGCCAGGGACCATGCTGGCACAAGTGGAGGGCCTGCTACACATCCACCACTCTCAGCCAAAGAGGAGTTCCTGGTAAACCTGGCATCAGCCACCAGCTCACAGGAATGCATCAGTACATATGTCGTGGAAGTGGGTGGCACATACTCCACAGCAGAGAAGCATCCATGTAAGCTTCCAGTGGTCATCAGGTTAATACTGTAGCATTCATAGTAGCAGCCGCTGCATACTTGTATGCATATGTCAGGTCAATCTGCATCTGTAGTTGGGGTTTTGTAGTACACACATGTGCACACATATTGTGAATGTCAGCAATTTGGATGGTATCACAGCTTGTACTGTACATGTTGATAAATGCACATATTATCCTGTCCATTGCCATATGTGTGTGTGCTGACAACACCTCTGCCCCACAACTCCATAGGTAGTTCTGGTGTGGCTGGGGCACATCAACCTGTGGCTGGTGAGCATGAACTATCATCTTATGGGTAACATATACCCTAGTCATGTTAAGGGTTGCCAGTTTGCCATGCACACAACTGTTAAGCATAATCATATTGCAATATATTCCATGCTCACTTGTGGTGGGGTTCACTGCAGTGCATCATATTTGTAATCATAGTAGCATATTTGCAGCAGCTGTAACATATTCCCACATAGTTTGGTATAGTTGTAGCCACTGTGCTATACAGGGGTGCATTACTATTGTGTACATGGATGCACTGTGTGTTAGGTGAAGGTCCATCACATACTCTGACTTCTCACGTATCACACAGGTGTATAGTACTAGCAACATTAACTGGACATAGCTGCACTACATGTGGTTGAGGGCCTGTCCAGAATGTGTCTGTTGTGGTCTGATTGTGGGTTGTGCATGGCATCAGTCAGAAGGTGTGGTCTGTATAATGCCTTTGTGGCACCTCGTGTGTGTGTGTGTGTGTGTGTGTGTGTGTGTGTGTGTGTGTGTGTGTGTGTGTGTGTGTGTGTGTGTGTGTGTGTGTGTGTATGTGCTTGTGTATCATCAAACATTATAGTGCAGGAATTAATGTAGTCATGTTGTCTTCCCCTCACTGGTGACCATGAGGGTTGGAGTGTGTCCCCCTCACAACCTGATATCAGTGTCTCATTGGACACTGATAATGATGGTGGCCATTGTGAGGCACAGGTGGGGTTGTTGGGGGCTGAATCTGTCCCATTGGTTGACATCCTGCTTCCACCCCCAATGTCCCTGCACATGGTTAGTATGCCCACAAATACCGAGTCCCCAACAGCCACAGATATTGGGCAGTCAGAGGATAGTGGCATCGAACAGGGTAGTGTGGTGACTATGGCATCTGAGACTGTAGACACTATCCATAGCCAGAGAGATGGCAAGGTTCCACACAGGCAAATTGACAGGGGTGCTTGAAGGAGGACTGCTGCCCATCCAACCCCTGTCAGACGTGTCACAGCAAGTGTCACCCGCTGCATGTTTCAGTCCATTATGATGGCACAGGCATGTTGTGAATGGTACACCAGACAGATGCTCAGGGTCATGGATGCAACATTGCCTGGCATGAATGACTCCTTCCATGCATTGGTGATGCCTTATGTCATTTTATTGATGTAGTGGATAGACGGTGGGGTAAGACATTGTCAGTCCTTAACCATGCAATGCGTGTGCTTGAACATGTGGTGGGAGCAGGGTGTCGGACACGTGGATGTAGGTCAGCAACAACATCAGCTGAGAGCCCATGTGGCCCAGTACTACCAGCACTATTGAAGGGAGGGTGCTGTCCACACCACACTGTAGAAGGCCATGGGCACGTGATCCTGGGCAGTCCTGTGAGGGACACAGAACCAGCAGACACAGGTCACCATCAGGGAGTAGTATTGCATCTGGCCTTGGGTATGGTGGTGCCAGTGCCACTCCTGGCATTACTAGTTCCCGTGTTCATGGCCGGAGATGGTGAACTGTACATTCTGCCATGTACATTCCACAGCTGTCCAACATATCCTCATGTAGGGTTAGCACATGGCTTGACTGTGTGCATGCAGACACTCACACATCACTGTCACATGCAGGTCACCAACAGATGCACACAGCACCTCTCCATGGCCCAGCTGACCAGCACCCTTCCTGATACACACATGATGTCAACTGTATGTCACAGCGTAGGCCTTTGCCAACCCCACACCACACCCTGTGCATATAATGATACCTGTGCCACATCCCTGTTATTCATACATCGATGCAGGGACATGCTAATATGTGTCTGATGCATAGGGTGACTCTAGTACAGGTAATGGCATTTTGTAGTGTAGTAGTGTTATGCTCTGTAATGTGCTGTCTGCTGCCATTTGTCATGTATATGCATCAAAGTGTATGTACCTTTGTGCTATGATGCTTTATTGCTGTTAGCATTGTTGACTGACTGCTGTCTCACAGACCTTATTCTGTTTCTGTTTCAGGTGTCTGCATGTGTAAGTCGTGGTGAGCTGCTGCCATTACAGAAGCTCAAGATGGTGGGGTGTCAACTCGGACACCTTTTCATCACCAAAATATGCGTGGAAAAGTGTGTGAAGGACAATGGGGGCAGACAGAATAACTTTGCATGCATACCCATTGACACAGCAAGCTAGTCCTGATACATGTCACCTGAGTGTTCCTTAGGATCACAGGTTCATAGTTACAGAGGAGGTTACTAGAGTACTGGCCCTGGGTTCCTTACTTCACCCACAGCACAATCATCGATCAGCACCTGTTGGCCATGGCATTGATGGACACAGGTTGGAGCTCTGGGACAGATTTTTTTTTTCTTTTTCCCATCCACTCAACCTTGAAGCAGTTGATGAGAGTCTGCATGATACCATGTTTGGCATGTTTGGGAAGTGCATTCATGAGACACGACAGCCTCTAGTTGACAAACCTGTCTCCCCATCAGCTTTTTGTTCTGTGTCATATGTGATTCAGGCCTGCTGTGCAAATAATGTGCACTCAGTTATACTCTCATACATGGGGCAGCTGTTGAAGGGCTGATCACAACGTTGCCATCTAGGTATGCCACAGGCACCTGTGACCAAAATGACACTGATCTATAGATTCTATTTTATATATTACAAAGAAATGTAGGTAAAAAATTAAAAGAAGAAGACTCGGTACACAAGTTCCAGGATAACAATGTGCCCACTGCTGGCATATGCACTGGTATCAGAACTGGAAAAAAACAGAGCAGAACTCTCAGGACATGGAAGCATTTCAGCCACAGGCTTAGGTCAGGCTCATGGGGAGAGTGGCCTTCCTATTGTAGAAAGAAGAAGAAGTAGTTAAAAAAAGCACAAAAATGAACAGGCCTAAAAAGAGACATGTAGCTGATAAGTGATTGCTGAGGATAAGGAAGAAATTATGTATGGTTACTGTCATGCAAAAAGCCCAGAATTTCCAGACAGAGGACATGTAACAAGAGTAAGGTTGAAATTAGGTGAAATAAACATACTGGGACAAGAAAAAAATGTCAAAAGCTACAGATAGAAATTTAAATTCCTTAATGCAACAGATCAAGGAAACACATTACAAAGATGAAGAAACATTGGGCTACCTAGAAAAATAAGTGGAGGAGGAAGTGAGAAATAATAACAAAAACAGAGACTTTTGAATGGTATAAAAAAGAAATAAAGACAGGGAAAAGAAAAAAAAAATCTGACATGATGTGATATTTATTCAAAGAAGAAAGCCAAACTAATCAATGTAAAAAGAGCACTCCAAAAATATTTGAAGAGAAATACAGGCAAAGACAGATATGATAAATTTCACAATACGAAAATAAGATTACAAAAGGAGAATGTAAAAAAAATGGGGAGGGGATTACAGAGGTAAAAATTAAACAAACCAAAACTGAAGTGATAAATCATCTGTGAGGCAAAGAGTTTAATGTGGGAGATACAACACAGGCAGTGTTGCAATATGATGGACTAGTAGGGGCAAGATATGTTTGAACAGGCTGGATGACAGGGCGATGTTCTGGAGCCTTCTGTAGGAGATTTGAAGGAAAGTCTAGTTGAAGTGACACAGCACGAAGGGGAAGGAAACAGTGGCAAAATTAACACAGGTAATGTTGCTGCATGATGGGCCAGTGGGTCCCCTTTTAGGGAGCAACAAATGAAATAGGATGCATCTCAAGAGGATATGTCAAGGGGCAATGTTCTGGTCCTGCTGTAGAAGACTTGTAAGAAACAGAGAGAAAAGAAAATGTTCTTGATCCAGAAGAAAATGATCTAAGGGAAGATCTTCTTGATTTATGTTGATCTGTTCCCATAAAAGAAATAGTTTACAGAAAGTAAATAAGACCCAGAATGTTAGAAGACTGGTAAAAAGGATGAAGACAATAATCAAAACTATTAAAATAAATTCATGTGATATAACAGAAGTAAAATGTGATATATTACTGTGCAGCAACTTAATAATGTATAAAGTGTTAACGCAAAATATAGAGTAACAAAAGAAAAGAAGGGAACAAGTGGAACGCCACCATGGAAGCACTTGAATTGAGAAAACTATAAAGCAACTAAGATGAGAAGACTCACTGTTAGAAGACCGCAGGAGAGGGAATAGATCAACATAATTCTTAGAAAGGTAGATGTGATAAAAGTAACACATAGTTTCAAAACAGATCTGGATATGTCATGCAGTGTTTCCAATAATAAACTAAAGATATCAGTAGGAGCAGAAAAATGTAGAAGGTATGCTGGTACATATATGGAAAGTACAAAATAAGCAATTCATTGATGACCCAAAAAGGTTTTATAGAAAACTTGGAAACAAAGCAAAAGCAATAGAAACACCTCCAAAAAATATGAAATGGGTGCTCTTTGGAGAAGTATTTATGAAGACCCTGGTGAATATAACACAGATGTTGAATGGCTAGAAGAATTAAAAAAAAAAAAAACAGTAAGGAACTCTAACGTATAGGATATGAAAATGTATGATCTAAACAGCCATAGAAATTGAAATAAAATTAAGAAAAGCTCCTGAGTAGAAACCACTGGACACAGATGCACTAACTAACTTCTCCCAAAAGGTATTAACATAGCTACACAAAGATTTAGCCCTGAGTAACAATTACCTATATACATATCCCAGAGTGCATCCTGGCTAACAGGAGGAAAATTATACTCTCCTTAAAAGTGAATCTGCAAGCCATTCTAAGAACCTGCCTTCCAGCAATATATACTGGAACTGATGTAGACATACTCCCATATTTAATAAACTCCATGTAGGAATAGTGGTATAGCCTTCATTAATATGCAAAGGGGAGACGTGTACACAGATACTGAATGAGTGCTATGGGGTGTGTTACAGTGCTTGCAGATCTGTAACATGCCCCCTGCACTCTCAAAGTGCCGTATGGCACTTAAAGAATAAATAAAGTGTCTTTGGACACTTATGTAATAATTTTAAGTGTAATATCACATAGAGGGTGTGTTACACTATCTGTAACACCCCCCCACATTGTCAAAGTGCTATATGGCACTAAATGATTCAAATAAACTGTCCTCGGACACTTTTTCATAAGCAAATGTAGGTATGTCACATGAGGGTGTGTAACAGTGTCCACAACACACTCCCTGCACTTTCAAAGTGCTGTACAGCACTAAAATGCATAATATTTGTGTGTTTCTGGCCATTCTAAAAATATAGCTGCAGGAGGTATGTTACAGTGACTATAACACACCCCCTGTATTGTCAGAGTGCCGTAAGACATGGTAATTAAATGTTATGTCCTCTATTATATGTATTGGTTAATTCTTTTTTTTTTTAAATTAAGCACAGCTGAGTGGGTATGGGTGGCATGGTGCTTTGCTCAGCAGTGCTTAAATGTATCGAGAAGCTATATAGAAATGTATAGCTGAAAGCTTCACAGCCAAGTTAGCTGAGTGGTTAGAGTCATGGCTTCGTGTGCAGTAGGTGCACGTTTCAAATACCCAAACAAACCATTCAGCTTTTACATGGGAAAGCCTTTTATATTAATTTGTATTTTATTTAGTTATGTAGTTATTGATATTTGTTAACCAGGGTAGTGTATGTGGTCTAGAATCCCAGTGTCAGTGGAGATATGAGGTGAAAACCACCATTTAAACACAACTGTCCGATACAGTACAGTCACACCCCAAGGTAACATAATGAAAGCACATGGGGGAGGTCATGTAAAGTAAAATACATACACTTAAAAGTAATGTATCAATAATGAGTAATTAATATCCAATTTTAATTTTTTTAAATGAAAAATTTTGTTTGCCTTCAGCTAAGTTTTGCTAAGCACTGCTAAGCCAAGCCAAGCAATGCTTAAACAGGACCTGTCTGAGCAATACTTAGCAATGCTTAGCTCCACTTAGCGAGTTTGAGCATTGCTAAGCAGTCCCATTCTAAGTAGCCCTCAGCTGAGCTAAGCGGATTTCTGCATCACTAAGCACTGCTAAGCATTTGCCACTTTAAGCACTACTCAACTAAGCTTAGAGGGTTTGCACACTGCTGAGCTGTGCTTAGAATTTTTAAAAATGGTCCAATGGTGGCAAAGGGTGGAAAATGGTCTTATTTAAACCACACAAGTGGGAATACAGGCAGCACCTGTTAGAGTTTGATCCATGCAGGAACTATGGCAGGTGCTGGACAGGGAGCTCATTTATGGGTGCAGAGATGGGGCATGTTGGAGTCTAGGGCCATGGCTGGGCTCCTTGTTAAGAACTATGATGATAGACTGCTGCAGGGCCAATAACAGGGCTCAGAATACAAACCTGAGGCCTGGGACCATCAGGCACATGAGCTCACCAATGCCACTGGAATCCCCCACACTGGTGAGTGAGCAGGTCCATCATCATTATGATGACCTGAAGTGCAGGAAGGGGGAGGTCTTGGCCCAATGGACCCAAGATGTGCGGGCCCGGAATGCCCCAAAAGTTTGTAAGTATATCAACTGGTGATTTATCGAATTGTAGCATGAATATCTGATAGACAGCTATGCATGATGGTGTGTTTTCCCTCCACAGCTGCAGAGGAGAGGGCTCATAACATTGACGCCCACACTGGACAAATGGCAAGGCTGTGCCAACAGTATGGTGAATACTGCTCTATCTTGCAATATATATAGTACAATAAATAAGAAAGTGTAATTGTCTACTGCCATTAGGTACAGTGTGTTCTGAGTGTATTAAATAAATGTGTTGTTAGACCAGCATTGATATAAGTGACTAATGCCAGGTACTGTGCAATACAGATGAAGGCAGCAAAAAAGCTATTATTGATGAAAGAAAGCCAATACTGCAGTAATACTGTGTAGGAATTACTGTTAAGGTAATAAATGACATTCATTCATCATCTACAGGATATGCAGTACAACTGAATTTAGAATTTTGAATGTAATAAACCACTGTGTCATGTCACCCTCAACAAAAGTATTTCCACAAAATTCTGTGTTCAATCTGGTCCGTTGTTGAAGACATACAATTGCATAGCTGCTACACAGCAAATATGGCTATGAGAGCATGAATTGAGTGAGGATTGTCTGATAACCACCTCTTATGCTAAACTGTAGATGTGGAACTGTAAAACAAGATACAATGAAATTTGATATATGTTCTGCACTAAGATCTGAACCTTGGATAGTAATGTGTAATGTATTATAGTGTGTTCCCTACAGCATTGTCTTGTGTTAACCTTTGCATTTCAGCTATATGTAGTCCTGAACGTAGGTATGCTGATGCAGTCAAGTATGTGACTGCAATAGGTGGAGACTGCAAATATATGATGTGCAAATGCATATTGGTCGGTTATGCAACCCAGCACCCTGCTATGGTCTGTACAAATCACACATATTCACATCCACTAGGGGTTAAATGTGTGCACCTGCATTCAAAGTATTAATATACAGTTCAATAACTATCTATCATGCATGAATCTCATGCATGTATGTTCAACTGTCACTACAGTCTTCTGTGACACTCTACTTATATTACAAGGTCAGACTTTGCAACCAAGTGAGTTTTATGTAGAAATCAGTCAAGCAGCCAACAACAGTGGCCCAATAGCTCAGTGTGAGAAGGAATAGACCTGTTGTTCATTTTTGCCCACACAGACCATGGTTTGAATCCAGGGACTGGTACTAAGATGTGTTTATAGTTACACACAAGTAATCCCGACTATTTGTAGAAACAGTCAGGTAGTGTTAACAGATATTTTCTCCACAGGGCTTACAGGTAAAGAAATGTTTGTATTAGCTGTATGAAGGGTGTACTAATAAACTGTGTACAGATGTTCTAGTGTACAACCCCATGCCTACAAATGACAGCAGGATAGGTATATACACCATGCACTCTTCCTGATACATGTCTCTCAAATGTCACACTGTCACGGCTAGTGATCACTGTTGCCAATAATCTTGGACACAGATATAAATCCAGTTGAAGTATGCCAGTACCACACTCACACAACATGAGTGCAGGGTACACCTTGTTAGTCATATATGTAATCCTGACATGTACGAGTCCCCTCTAGTTATGTACCTAGAGTTCTCACAGCTTGACCCATACCATTCCAGGTTGACAGCTTAACTGATATGTATGTGCTACTGAAGTTATAGGCCATAGGTAGATGGAAAGTGAGGGCAGACCTGTAGAGTATTGAGTGGTACTGCTGTGAAAATATAGCCTATACATTTGATAATGGACTGTTTTTCTCTCTCCCCCACCCCTTATCTACATCACTAATTATTATTCATATACTACGGGTATGTTTTTCTCAAAAAACTAATGGGACTTGTGCTGTATTATTGTTTATATATTTTAATGGTTTCATAGTAACATACCTTGTTCAAATTCCACTATTGGTAGCCTGTTGCCATAACTGTTACTGGCATGCTGTTACAATAATGACTGTTATTCCATTTATGCATGTGTTCCATTTGCTATGCAATTTTTTCAATTCTTTTGTTCTAGGTTAATTGGAACATCCATGCATGCTGTTGCAACTAACATTGAAATGTTTTGTTCATGACTAACCAATACACTTTGACGAACCTTAACACCAAAGCACATTTGGGTTGACCGATCCCATCAGATCCACCTGTCCTGCCTCATCTAGCCACAGCACCAGGTCCCAGCATGTCTGGGACCCAAACCTGAGCTGCCTCCTCTGCTAGTCCTGCACCACCCTCAGGTAATACTGTCTCAGGGGACGGGGCCCGTACCCCCCCCGGATGTGGGCACAGAGAGGATCCTGTCACCAGACACCAGTTCTGAGGTATGGTGTGCAGGGTCATCCAGCAGGATTTGGATGACCGTCTGTGCCAGATCGAGGGCAGACTGGCACACCTCAAATGGCAAGCTGGCCCTGGTGTCCAGACCCCAGCACTGCCAGCTTTGGGGCCATGAAGGGGCAGTGGTGGCTGCACATGGGTAGGGACCTCAGTCCCACTGTTTCCATCTGGGGCATGTGGTCCAATGATTCCCAACCACCCTCCCTGTCCATGGTGTTTACCCGCTCAAGTGTCATACACTGCCCCTGTATGCTGTCTTGTCTGTCTGCAAAAGCAACCTTTCCTACCCAACTTCCATCCCCAAATGTACTTACAACCCTTACCCAACATCCCACTCTCACCTTAAAAACAAAAAAAATGGGCATCTGTCCCCCTAAAAAAATCTCATCCCATACATAACTCTCCATTTTGCTCTGAAGTACACTGACATTAATCAATTTCCCCATGAATTACTTAACAAACTTATGTCACCCACACCACTCCCTGTGGCCTGTGAGGCTCTAAATTCCAAATTGTCCACATCATGCACAGCTGTTGCTGCACAAGAAATGGAGAGCTATTGTCTTTTCCTACACCTATCCTACCCATCCCTAGCTGCCTTTCATAATGTTTTTTCCCCCTGGTCACCCTCATTTCACCACTTTACTATCAGCCCTTTTTTATTTTCTTTTTTTTGGAAATAGTGTGGCTTTAAGTGGGGATAAGCAACACTAAGCGAAGCTAAGTGGACCTAAGCACCAATAGGCATTGCAGCACGACACACAAACCCACTTGAAACTCCTATAATCAATCAAGCTCATTCAGGCACTGTTCTGCCCAGCAACAAAATACCCAGCCCTAGCAAGTCTCAAACCCAGGACCCTGCACTTAGAGTCAGAACAATGTACCACTAGGCCAAATCAGCTCTGTAGAATTTGTACTGCTTTTGTAAATATATCGTGCAGTACAGTCATGTAACATTAGGGAAAAAAGACACCACTGCCAAGTATTGAACCCAGGGCCTTCTGAACTATTTTCAAAGAAATACACTACTACACCAACTCAGCTCTGGAGAATTAATGCATTTTGGCTAAATATATCATGCAGTAAAGTGATGTAACATTAGGGAAAAAAGACACCGCTGCTAATATTGCACCCAGGACCTTGTCAACTATGACAGATTCCATTACACCAGTAGAGTTCATGATCAGTAATGTTTTTACAAACATATCATGATTGCCAGTGACACACTACTCCTATATATACTGGGACAAATCACAGTATATTTGGGCTAGGGTGACCACCTGTCACACTTTCTGAGGGACAGACCCTCTTTGGGCAGTTGTATCCTGCAAAGAAATAGAAACAATGGCAAATGTTCTGAGATGTTAGGACAGACATATTTCTTATATTTAATGCAATAGTTGTATAAAACAGTTATTCTGTATCTGAAACACCTAAATGTTATAAGAAACAGAATAAGCAACTAAAATGCTACAAGAATAAGCTTTTATGTACACAAAAAATTAAATTCTGTTCTTTGTACTGGCCGTGGGTACATTTTGCTCTGCAAAATCTGTCATTTTTACCAAATATGTCCCACTTTGTCAATTTGAAAAGGGCTTCTGATGCAGACAACAAACCAGTACACAGATAAATAAATGCAGATGTATGTACGGGAAGCCTACAATATCAGGTAGAGATGACAAATGCACAGACTATTGCTGAATGAACACAGTTGTGCCCCCTACGTATGGCAAGGTTGCCATGAAACCTATTCTGTGTGCTGATATCCTGGCAATGAAGTGTAGATTGAGGTTACAAACTATGACAGACAGCACAGTTTCACACATCATACCCATCTGAACAAACATGTCCATACCAATCATGTGTAACACACTGTATGCATGCACATATGTCTTACAAATACACCTGACATACTATAACACCTTATTAGTAATATAGCATGCAATATATATATTATCATAATATAATATGATAATATGATAATATATTATCATGATATATATAATATATTATTATTATAAATATATAATGTATATTATTAATATATTATATATCATATATTTGTTACATTCCTAGCATGTGTCACATCTGGACACCCATAGTCCTGCCCACAGCCCAGTCTGTGGCACAACTACATGCATGTCAATAAAACATAGGAATAACAGAGCCATTGAATGCCTGGTTGCTCCCACCTCACTCACTGCCACCCACAGTAGAATGTTAAAGGCCTGCAGGGTGGGGCACATTTCACAATTATGAATATGTGTTCTAATGTTGCCTAACACTCTCTGGATGGCACTGTTGTGTAACATATATACCAGAGGCACATTATTCACTTGGACTGTTATTTAACCCTCAGCAAGGCCATGCTGTGAAGCAACAGCTGACACAGCTCCCTCACTGACAATAACAGCTTGCTGTCCCCCTATGTCTTCACAATCCCTAGTCTAACTCCTGGCTAGAATGTAGCAACTGCAACCTACTACACATGCAGCAGTATGTCTAGCTACCTGCTACAGAACTATCATACCTCCCACACACCTAGAACAGAGTACCCACATGACACATGTACATTAAAATGTTGGGAAGGCTGCTCATGTGAAAGGGATGTGTCACAGTCTCCCCCTGCAAACATGCACAGCTGATAGATCAGCATCAACTGTAGCAGCATGCACATTCTGATAAAAAGGATGTATGATACTCATATCTGCCTGTCTCTTTACTGACCCCAACACACATTGTTCAACAGTACACTGCTACAGGATCTGAAAGTCTTTTAACAATGGCCAGACGTAGCATGCAAAACTGGCGGCATAAGACATCAGTCCAAACAGTGGACAGTACTTTTTCCTACCTTCTGTAAGGTTGTAGCTCCAACACTTCAATAATTCCCCCCTCACAGGACAGGAAAAGGGGCAAAACCTACAATAAAGCCTTAATTATAGCACTGTGTAGCCATGCCATTGGATAATAGAAAGGCAACCCAGCTGTTCTGGATGCAATTAGCAAGTGAGAGTCACAGACTGGTGCACAGGCAATCAACTGTTCATGAGCAATACCTACAAAAGGCAAGCTGCTGCCAATGGTAAACTGGTCTGAACCTTTATTCATGAGCAGAGACTGTGATTCAATAGGATACTACAACTGGATTTCTTCACTCAAATGAGTATAGCACTATACCAGGTATGTCATTGAATGAAGCATGTAATGGAATGCAGATGGAGGGATGCAGTCATGAGAAATAAGAATTTAAACTGTAGCTCTCAACAACACTGCATGGACTGACATGTCTGCTGTCCAGCACCTATGGCCATCCCTTATGGCTCTGTCTGCAGTGACATAGATTACAGCTCTAGCCCCTGAATCTCCCCAGCAATGGTCGGCTCACATATGACTGCTACATTTGTTGTCTGTTGTACAATACTGACAGTAAGAACTGGTGGATACAGGCGGCATATGACATCATGTACTGTCAGTGAACCCCTCAACTCTGTGAATGTCATACAGACTTAGTTCAAAGATTGTACAGGTGTCCCTCACTATTAATGAGGTACTCTGGCTAGGTCACTGTGTACTCCATGCCTGCATCTCATTGCCTGATACCTCTGGCTAGCATACCTGGTGACCCCTGCAGCAGGACAGCAGGTTATAGTTACTAGTAGTCAGGGGACACCAGCTCTGGCTCAGTGGCAGTGCATACATATTGAGCATACAATGTAAGGGAATGCATACAGTACCAGATATTCATGTACAATGGTGGGTCTGCCATGTCACAGACACATTCCTCAAACTCTGGGGACAACCATCATGTATTATCCAACCGGTGTCTGGAAATACACATTTGTGTGTCAGGGGGTCTACATCTATGAGGCACATGTACACATTCTGCAAGCATCTTGGTACTGCAGATGTCAGAGAGCTACGAGGAGGACACACTACACCACATATGGACTGCTCTCAGTTATTGTGTAGCACAGATCTTGTTGGAATGTCCACATGCACTTGTAGTACCATTCAACTATTTTTTTTGGATGTAGGCTGGATGATATGGTACTAACAAGCTGCCCATAGGGGACACCCAGCAGTCGATGACAGTGATGGGTGTGGACACATACCAACACAGTCTGTCACACCACTCAGGCCATATCTGCTACTTCTGGTGCCATATCACATTACTAGGCTATGGGCCCTGAGCAGCCATATGCCTAGGCCAGATGTTAGCCCATGTGTATGCAAGGCAGCACCCGATGCTTCCATCCAACAGGAACACAGACTGTATCCCAAGGGTGCATGTGCAGTTAACCATCCAGTTAGCCAGGCTATGCCTGCAAAGGTGTAAATAGCTACACTGCCTGATGTGGACAGGGTGGCCATTCCACCACAGGCTGATTGTGTGGGACACACATCTGAGCTGGCAACAAAGCCACTTCATGTCACACACCATGTTGAGGGTGTGTGTGTGTGTGTGTGTGTGTGTGTGTGTGTGTGTGTGTGTGTGTGTGTGTTAACAGAGTGGAGCATGACTTGCACTTGTGCAGCAGTGCCAGCAATGTGGAGGCCATGAGTACATTGCATGCCACACTGAGGTCACCCATGAGGATTATGTATGAAACCAGGTAGAGGTTTGGGCTTATGGCCTATCACTGTGAGGTACATGTGTGATGCCGTGGTATTCCCTGTTTGGGAACCTTTGCAATGTCCCCAGCTGCTACATGTGCTATGTGATATGAATGATGGACAGGGAATTATAGACATTAATGCTCCTCATTGGGGGAGATGTGGGGATGTTTATACCCCCATGCCCCGTGATGACATACCCTTATGTATGACATGGGCCAGGCCAAAGGTTTATCTTACAATGGAAGCAACAATGTGTTGGCATGTCATGTTGCCAAAGACTTGTGTCCACAGCACACTCATGACTGATTGCATGCCTAAGACGTTGTTTGTACTGTCATAACATGTGGTGACATCGCTCTCGCCATAGGGGTTCACATGCATGTCCTGTTAAATAGCCTGAGGCCATGTGTCTGGAAACGGGCATGTTTCTATGTGAGACCCTCCTAGGCAACTGTCTACATCAGTAGGGAATCTGGTGATGACACACAGCATGCAGTGATCTGCAGACATGGTTGGACATAGGCTAATGGCTGTTACATGCACCTCAGATGTGCACATTACACATAACAGAGGCCCAAACACAGAACAACAGGTTACACACCTACTTATGGGGGAACCGCATGAAGTGCATTTCCCTATGTGGAATAGGTGGGTCATGTCAGTGCACTGGTGTGCTACCCCTATGGTAACATATGGTGTGATGCATACTTGGCAGTGTTATATTTATGATGGCCACATGGGCTATACTGTCATATAGTTTGTCCAGCTCAAGGAAGGCATTTTGCAGTGTCACCCCAGTTCACGGTTTTGGTGACTGTGCCATCAAGGTCACCTGAGTGTAGCAGACATGAACCCTTCCTTGACAAAGCTTAAGTGCGCATAATGGAGTGTGTCCAGTTTGCACATGTCCTTGTTAATGGGGTTCAATCAAAACTGTGTTATGGCCTTGAAGAATAGCCAAGTTAGGCTGCTGTGTCTATCATGTGACTGAGTGGGGGATGACCCACCTTAGTCTAAAGGTATGAAGTGGTCACCCATGAAATGGTTGGGAAAATGGTGATTGTCAGTCAGCCTTTGAATATGGTTCCTTATGGTGTTGCAAGTTTATGCTTGGGGTCATGTCGGATGCACCCTTTGATGTGATAGGCTCCCATGGCAGATGTATACCATGACTATCACATAGCAGTGGTGACCTGTTCCCCACATATTGGAGATGGGAGAAGTACTTTGGATATCCTGATGTACTCATGGGGAACAGAAGGGGTGGAGGCTACACCGACTCTGTCAGGCATCCAGTATGCAATACCAACAGCAGTGGTATAGCTGGTGTCCCTGAGCACCACAAGTGAGCAGCTGCAGCTGCTTCCTGTGCTGTTGCAGTCATATGTGCAGTGGGGGAGATGACTGTGTGTAGTGGATATAGACAATATAGGCTCTGTGTTTGTTGTACAGATTTGCATGACAGATCGCATTCTCATGTACATGTTAAGGAGACAGTGCTCCAAAATGCGCACTAGCCCCTACTTTGTCTCGCACAGTGGTATGTCTTCCCTGTTATGGACAGCATGTATTGCACATACTGTCCATAACAGGGAAGTGTGTATTGCACATGTCCACCAGACAGGTATACATATCCTAGCAGAGGATGATGTAGGCCTGGTGGGTATACCTGACTACATGAATCTGTACAAATACACATATAGCACTTGTGTGTATGTGTGTAAATTGGTGCCAGTCCTTGATGATGGTTTGGGGCTTGTGAGGATGTGTATAACCCCCAGGAGGAAGTTTTCCACATTGGAGGTATATGTATGGCTGCTCTAGGTGGATGGGTATTGTGGGAGATCGTGACTGCAAACCTGACTGCATGGAGGTTGCTTAGCCATGGAGGATGACACGGTAGGGGTGTGGCAGTGTTAACTCATGTTGTGTAATGTCAACTGCAATATACCTTCATCTCATGTGGGGGTAGCTTCTGGCAAAACCAAGGTGTTCCCACATCCACTGATGATGGCTTACTGACCATTTGTGTGCTGGCATGGGTATGTCATACAAGGTATTTTAAGGGTTGTTCAACTGACCCTGGATCAGGGTACAGACCCAACTCCGAATAAAGTTGATGAGGTCCATATATGCAGAATGGGCTTCCTGATCACATGTGGTGGCTGATAGCTAGCTATGACTTGATTAGGCTTGTGCTGGCAATGGTGCACTGCCCCTGCAGTGTCCCCTGTGCATCTTACTGCCTGTACAGCATGGAGATGTGTATGTGTCTCATATATACGGAAACCCCTGTCCCATGGTCTTATCTGCTGCACTTTGGCTTCTACATGTATGATAGGTTAGTTGACCATGTAAGGCTGGGATGCTCTCTGCACATTTGAACCATGGTTTGTGTAACTGCACAGATGTCTGCAGTTCCCAGTGTTAGGAATGCTTGCAATGAGGACAGAGTCATGTCTACACTTGTATTCTTTAGCAGCATATGCTTCAATATGTGCTGCGCTGACACTTGTATGTTGGTAATGATAACTTCACCAGTGTTACTCATGGAGTCACTATGGGGCTGGCAGGAACCACTGCCAGACACAGGAAGACCTGTGAAGACAGATGGAGGCCACCTCTCGCAGAGCACTGTGGTCTGTTTAACACATCACCCCCGAACTCACAGGTACCGAATCCCTGGAATATCACAGGAGAAATGTGGGCATGTTAAGGGCAATCATTCCCTGATTGTATTGTGGCATCTGTCTAGGTGACAGCATAATGCTGCATAAGGCTATGGACAGACCTGCCTGGGACACGTAACCTGTGTGCACACTCATGTCTCACTGCATATAGTCCAGGGACGTATATGTCAGGCCAGGTCAGGCACACCAACAAGTACTGTGACAGACCCATGACAGTACCTGTGGGTGAGAGACAGCAGTGTGCATGCAGCATGACAGAGTCTGTCACCTGACACAAAAGTAACTGTGACCATCCTCATACACAGCCAGGTCAGAGGCACACCAGTTTATCTCCACTGGAGTCCCCTATGTGTAACATGTTTGACATGGGCTGATGCCTATGTGACTGTGGGACCCAGGTGTGTAGCCATGCGTGCTATGTGCTGTTTATGGCTGTGGGATTCATGTGTGTCTTTTTCTCAGAGATCCTCTTTGTTTTTGGATGTTTATGTTGAGGACCACTGCAGATGTTTGTGTGTGTTATGTAGGTGTGAGAGATGTACTGATTGTATTGACAACCTATTTGGGGACAGCTATGCAGTAGTGGCAGGCAGAGAGAATGGACTGCAGGTTCCTACAGTCATTCCAACTCTCACACAGTGCATTCCTTGGTGGTGTTTGTAGATGGCTATCCATCTGTGTACATGAGGGAGATGCTACACAATGCCAGCACACCAATATCAACCACACTGGCTGGGGAAACTGTAGGACATTGTCCAGCCATATACTGCAGATTCTGATGGAGGAAGGCTAGGGAGACCTGAGGGGTGGGCCTACAGACCAGGGGATTACTAATACAGTTGGAGGCTGACACCACAGCAGGCCATGTAGACAGCCTATGACCAAGCAGTAATAGGTGCAACAGCTACAAGCAGAGCAACACCTCATAGCACATGCAGCAAGAAGCATGAAACATCAGGATCAGGGGGCAATGCATGCTGTAATACCAGTATGTTGCAGATACCCAGAGACATACTGTGTTGGTAGATGGGGTTATGATGTGGGGGTTAGCGGTGGATAGTGCTGGCAGTAGTGGATGTCCAGGTTCTGTACATAATGCTGAGCAGTGTATGCAGTCCTGTGATATGTTCCCCTGTTCATGTCTTTCAGGTGGGCTGTATAGAAGATACACCCTCCTTTTCAGAAGCTGAGACCGCCACAATCATCGATGCCCTGAGACTCCATCACTGGGTACTGTTGGAAAGGAGCCACCAAAACCTGCAACAACACGCTGCCCTGTAGGCAGAACTAGTAGCAGCAGTCAATAATCTGGGAAACTGGAACAGGAGCTATGAACAGGTCTGACATCGTGCCACTGATCTCATACACCATGCATGGCAAAGGGCTGCAGCTGTGGCCAGGGACCATACTGGCACATGTGGAGGGCCTGCTACACATCCACCACTCTCAGCCAAAGCGGAGTTCCTGGTAAACCTGGCATCAGCCACCAGCTCACAGGAATGCATCAGTACATATGTCGTGGAAGTGGGTGGCCACATACTCCACAGCCGAGGAGCATCCATGTAAGCTTCCAGTGGTCATCAGGTTAATACTGTAGCATTCATAGTAGCAGCCTCTGCATACTTGCATGTATATGTTAGGTCAATCTGCATCTGTTGTTGGGGTTTTGTAGTACACACATGTGCAGACATATTGTGAATGTCAGGAATTTGGATGGTATCACAGCTTGTACTGTACATGTTGATAAATGCACATATTATCCTGTCCATTGCCATATGTGTGTGTGCTGACAACACCTCTGCCCCACAACTCCATAGGTAGTTCTGGTGTGGCTGGGGCACATCAACCTGTGGCTGGTGAGTGTGAACTATCATCTTATGGGTAACATATACCCTAGGCATGTTAAGGGTTGCCAGTTTGCCATGCACACAACTGTTAAGCATAATCATATTGCAATATGTTCCATGTTCACTTGTGGTGGGGTTCACTGCAGTGCATCACATTTGTAATCATAGTAGCATATTTGTAACAGCTGTAACATATTCCCACATAGTTATAGCTGTAGCCACTGTGCTATACAGGGGTGCATTACTATTGTGTACATGGGTGCACTGTGTGTTAGGTGAAGGTCCATCACATACTCTGACTTCTCACTTATCAGACAGGTGTATAGTACTACCAACATTAACTGGACATGCTGCACTACATATGGTTGAGGGCCTGTCCAGAATGTGTCTGTTGTGGTCTGATTGTCTGATTGTGGGTTGTGCATGGCATCAGTCAGAAGGTGTGGTCTGTATAATGTCTTTGTGGCACCTCATGTGTGTGTGTGTGTGTGTGTGTGTGTGTGTGTGTGTGTGTGTGTGTGTGTGTGTGTGTGTGTTTGTGTATCATCAAACATTATAATGCAGGAATTAATATAGTCATGTTGTCTTCCCCTCACAGTTGACCATGGGGGTTGGAGTGTGTCCCCCTCACAACCTGATGTCAGTGTCTCATTGGACACTGATAATGATTTTGGCCATTGTGAGGCACAGATGGGGTTGTTGGGGGCTGAATCTGTCCCATTGGTTTATATCCCGCTTCCACCCCCAATGTCTCCGCACAGGGTTAGTATGCCCTCAAATACCGAGTCCCCAACAGCCACAGATATTGGGCAGTCAAAGGGTAGTGGCATCGAACAGGGTAGTGTGGTGACTATGGCATCTGAGACTTTAGACACTAGCCATAGCCAGAGAGATGTCAAGGTTCCACACAGGCAAATTGACAGGGGTGCTTGAAGGAGGACGGCTGCCCATCCAGCCCCTGTCAGGGGTGTCACAGCAAGTGTCACCTACTGCATGTTTCAGTCCATCATGGTGGCACAGGCATGTTGTGAATGGTACACCAGACAGATGCTCAGGGTCATGGATGCAACATTGCCTGGCATGAATGACTCCTTCCATGCATTGGTGATGCCTTATGTCATTTTACTGATGTAGTGGAAAGACGGTGGGGTAAGACATTGTCACTCCTTAACCGTGCAATGCTTGTGCTTGAACATGTGGTGGGAGCAGGGTGTCAGATACGTGGACGTAGGTCAGCAACAACATCAGCTGAGAGCCCATGTGGCCCAGTACTACCAGCACTATTGAAGGGAGGGTGCTGTCCACACCACACTGTAGAAGGCCATAGGCACGTGGTCCTGGGCAGTCCTGTGAGGGACACAGAACCAGCGGACACCGGTCACCATCAGGGAGTAGTATCGCAGCTGGCCTTGGGTATAGTGGTGCCAGTGCCACTCCTGGCATTATTAGTTCCCGTGTTCATGGCCGGAGATGGTGAACTGTACATTCTGCCATGTACATTCCACAGCTGTCCAACATATCCTCATGTAGGGCTAGCACATGGCTTGACTGTGTGCATGCATACACTCACACATCACTGTCACATGCAGGTCACCAACAGATGCACACAGCACCTCTCCATGGCCCAACTGACCAGCACCCTTCCAGATACATACATGATGTCAACTGTATGTCACAGCGTAGGCCTTTGTCAACCCCACACTAGACCCTGTGCATATAATGATACCTGTGCCACATCCCTGTTATTCATACATCGATGCAGGGACATGCTAATATGTGTCTGATGCACAGGGTGACTCTAGTACAGGTAATGGCATTTTGTAGTGTAGTAGTGTTATGCTCTGTAAGGTGCTATCTGCTGCCAATTGTCATGTATATGCATCAAATTGTATGTACGTTTGTGATATGATGCTTTATTGCTGTTAGTATTGCTGACTGACTGCTGTCTCACAGACCTTATTCTGTTTCTGTTTCAGGTGTCTGCATGTGTAAGTTGTGGTTCGCTGCTGCCATTACAGAAGCTCAAGATGGTGGGGTGGCAACTCGGACACATTTTCATCACCAAAATATGCATGGAACAGTGTGTGAAGGACAATGGGGGCAGACAGAGTAACCTTGCATGCATACCCATTGACACAGCAAGCTAGTCCTGATACATGTCACCTGGGTGTTCCTTAGGATCACAGGTTCATAGTTACAGAGGAGGTTACTAGAGTACTGGCCCTGGGTTCCTTACTTCACCCACAGCACAATCATCGATCAGCACCTGTTGGCCATGGCATTGATGGACACAGGTTGGAGCTCTGGGAAAGATTTTTTTTCTTTTTCCCATCCACTCAACCTTGAAGCAGTTGATGAGAGTCTGCATGCTACCGTGTTTGGCATGTTTGGGAAGTGCATTCATGAGACACGGCAGCCTCTAGTTGACAAACCTGTCTCCCCATCAGCTTTTTGTGCTGTGTCATATGTGATTCAGGCCTGCTGTGCAAATAATGCGCTCTCAGGTATACTCTCATATATGGGGCAGCTGTTGAAGGGCTGATCACAACGTTGCCAACCAGGCATGCCACAGGCACATGTGAACAACCTGACTGATAACCACTGGGGCAGTACTGATTAGAGGCTGTCTGCATGAAACAGGTGTTGAGGGCCATGTATGACCTTTGTGGGTGCTAACATAGCCTTTACAGTTTCTGCAGATGTCTGCATAGGTGCATAGCAAACAGGCCATGCTGCTAATGTATTGTTGTACTGACTGAGGATTATTCAGGGGTAATGTACACCTTTTGTCTGGATGCAGTCCCTTTACCTATGTGGTGAACCACATGCAAGCATTTTCTGACCACTGTCACTACTTGTTGCCTGAATACAACATTGTTAGCATTCTGAGTACCCAGGTCTGTCATCGCAGTGTGTGTGTTTATGGGGTTGCTGCTGATATTGGAAATAGTGGGGCCATGTCCTTGTTGTATAGTATACTGACACTGTTGTCTGCATTCAGCTTGAGGCCAGGACCTTGGCACCATTCCATACCCACTGTATGGCCCATTGCAGTGTGTTAACAGCAGTTTGTGGCTCAATGGCAGACTGCACACTACTTAAAGTTGACACAGCCTTAGGCAGTATCTACATATGTGTGTGTGGTGGCAGTTAGCATTCATGCTTAGATACATGTGGGTCATTGGGGGCAGCAGATAGTCACAGGGTCTTCACATGTCTACATATTGCACACATATAAGCAACACAGATTACGGTTGCTACCTTATCAAATGTGGATTGTGGGACTCATCTTGTAGTAACGTGACAATTGGCAGGACATACCATACCCATGGCAAGTGCAACACACAGGATGTCTTTTGGTTTGCTAATATGAGACTTTCTTTGTGTGACATTACCTTAGCTTACGCTATTTGTCATGACATTAAGGTGCTTCTGATGTGTAATAACTGCTCCATGCATTTAATAGACAGCTTTATGAAATATTTGTTGTCCTACATCTGTAAACCTTTGTATTGTTTGAGTTGTTGTCACAAGTCACACCTTGGCAAACATGGACTGCAACATGCAGGGTGGTACAGATGGTGGCCATACCTCCCACCTCTACATATTTCTGCAGAATGTCCTGATATTTGCCACATATTTTATTTCCATTTGTCATAACATTGTAGTTTTCTGGAAAATTGGTGGAAAATCGTGACAGACTAACATTAGAGATTAATACCAGATTTTGTCATGTCACAACTCATATCTTCTGGAAAATGCATTCAAATGCACAACCTGTTCTGGTATCTACTTTCCATGCATGTCACAGCAACATGTGAAGGTTGTGCTCAATGTTTGACCTTTGCTCCACTTTTCTGCATGGCTTTAACCATATGTCTTTCTGTGAGGGGTTGAGAGGTATGCTGGTGGCTGCAACACAGTTAGACTGCTGCAAGAGAATATACATACATACATATGCACACACACACCCACTCATGACTTGCCCTTGTTGACAGCAGAACCTCTACCTGCCTAGTTTTACATACAATAATGCTATATACATAACACAAGCTCCGCAGCGCTACTATTGTTTTGCAGTGTCTGCCACTACTATTTAGGTGGGTGACATCTTCAGGTGCTGTTAGGATTGCTAGTGAGGGATTAACATGCCCTTATCATGGTAGAGTCATCTCAAACACACTCACACACACACACACACACACACACACACACACACACACACACACACACACACACACACACACTACTGCATGGGGACATGCATTGGAACACATATGCACACAGAGTTGCCACTTTTCAGATTAGAACACCTACCAATCTTGTTATGTACAATACAGACTGACATGACTATTGCACATGCCACAGTGCCTTTGTGTTAGAAAATGTGTAACTGTGCTTCTAAGGTGGATGACTTTTGTAGGGGCCCTGAGTAGGTCAGCAATGGGGCAGTTAACAGGGTGAAACAGGCACACAAAATGGTATAACCATTGCATACACACAGGCAAGACAGCCACAGGGGATATGCACACAGACACACAGTTGGCAATAGTCAGATTAGAACATCTAGCTATCTACTTGTATGTACTATAGTGCTACATACATATCACATGTGCCGCAGAGATTATAGGCTGGGGACATAGCCTCATAACCTCTTACAGCAATTAATCTTGGGAATGCCTTCATGAATGGTGGGATAAACCCCCCAAAATCAGAACACTTCTCACATATTGCTCTTACAAACCCACACAAGTGATAGGGTAACAGGTTTTTCATCAGCATGAAGTTTCAGAAGGGTATGACATCTGAAGCGGACATGTCTGTCACTATTTGTGATGTCAACTCTCATGGATTTGCCAATGATTTTATAGAAAACCCCATTGTTATGAGGCATGGACCACATATATGTTGCAAGCATCTAGACATTCTGCATATATCTGTACAGATGAGTGGTATGCCCTGTAGAGTTTCAAATGGTGCATCTAAGGTAGATGACATCAACAGGCCCTTTAAAGTAATGCCATGGGGAGAGGGTCAACAGGAATTAAAATGGTATAACCAACATACATGACACCCACAGGGGATATGCTTCACACACAAACACATATACAGTGCTACAGTTGGGTGTATTGAGATTTAAACCCCTACCTACCTAGTTGTATGTACTATAGTGCTACCTACTTATTGCATGTGTCATGGAACTTATATGCCTATAAAGTATCCAACAGTGGATCTAAGGTGGATGACATGAACAGGCCCTGTAATGCAATGGGGGGTCACCAGGATGGAACAGGCCTCAAAATGGTATAACCAACACACACAGGGAATATGCTTCTGTTACACACACGCAAACACTATCACAGTTGCCAGTTTTGAAATTCTAACCCCTACCTATCTAGTTTTCTGTACTAGAGTGTTACGTCATTACTGCATGTGCCATGGAAATTATATACCTACAGACTCTCCAACAGTGCTTCTAAGGTGAATAATATCAGCAAGCCTTGTAAAGTAGGGCAATGTGACGTTTACTGGGTTAAAAGGCCTCAAAATGCTTTAACCTAGAAACACACAGTTTGCAGCAATGAAATTAGAACCCCTACTTATCTAGTTGCATATATTACAGTGGTACATACTTATCACATGCGCCATGGAGCTTATACAGCTGAGGGGTGTCCAAAGGTGCTTCAAAGGTGGATGACATCAGCAGGCCTTGTAAAGTAGGGCAATGAGAGGTTTACTGGGTGGAAAAGGCCTCAAAATGCTTTAACCTAGAAACACACACACACAGTTGGCAATACTGAGATTAGAAACCCTACCTATCCAGTTGGATGTACTACAGTGCTACATACTTATCACATGTGCCGCGCAGGTTATATGAGTGAATAGTGTCCAAAGGCTCTTCTAATGTGAATGACATCAGCAGGCCTTGTAAAGTAGGGTAATGGGAGGTTTACTGGGTGGAAAAGGCCTGAAAATGCTTTAACATAGAAGCACACACACACACACACACACACACACACACACACACACACACACACACACACACACACGCACACACACGCATACACACACACACACACACACACACACACACACACACACACACACACACACACACACACACACACACACACACACACATCAGAATGCAGCAACGGACACACACAGACACACACAGACACACACGCACACACACACACACACACACACACACACACACACACACACACACACACACACACACACACACACACACACACACACACACACACAC
Source organism: Protopterus annectens (assembly GCF_019279795.1). NCBI lineage: Eukaryota > Metazoa > Chordata > Ceratodontiformes > Protopteridae > Protopterus > Protopterus annectens. The sequence goes on from NC_056726.1 coordinate 1,877,327,727, forward strand.
ACACACACACACACACACACACACACAAGGCAGGTGATGTGAGCTAACCTTTGTACTGGCATGTGCCACTGGTTACAATTGGTGTGCAAATGTCTGCATCAGGACATCTCTCTATGCCTTTCAGAGTCTCTCTCTCTCTCTCTCTCTATGCCTCTCTCTCTGTCTCTTTTAGTCTCTCTCTCTCTCCCCCCTTTGTCTGTCTATAATTGATATATTTGTATATGTTACCTATATATATATATATATATATATATATATATATATATATATATATATATGTCTATCACACTCAACAGATGCAGATATATCTTATATGTGCCATCTACATATAGCTGAGGGTAATCCTGTCTGATGGGGGTGGGGAGAGACAGTTAAGGTCTACATAACTGTCTGTAAGCAAAGACATATATGGACAACACAACTGCATAGTCAGATATGGGTTTAGACATGGGCTGTAATTCTCTAAGTGTAGGAGCATGCCCAGTATGATCTTCAATAGCAAAAGTTGGACTCCATTCCAGAGCTAGCTGTACTCCGGTCCAAGATTTTCTGTGTTACAGCCGATTGGCTGATGAACCTATGTAAACAGTCCAGCACCTCAGTGATATACTGGCTGGGGATCTCCTGGCTGTGTGATATCCTTATTAACTGAGTCATATCCTGTTGTAGGTACAGAGTGCATTGGACTAAGCAAAGTTTTCCATAATATGTGTGGTATATTCTACATAGCACTGTGATTTCCTGGTATGTCAGTGGCTGACTAGTGTAGAGTAATGTGATGAACTGCTGACAGACATTTGTTTACTGACTCCATACACTGCAGTGAACCTATGTCACTACACAAATTGTTCTGGGGTGCACATTTTCCATTTGTCTGGTCAGTGGTTCCCTTTCCCCTTATATGTGTCTCTTTGTCCTTCTGTAGTCCAGTCACAGTCTTTGTCCACAGTTGCTGCTTTGTATTTGTAGTTATGGTGTAAGTTGGGTAGAAGTCATAGCATCACACACAGGGTTATGGACTTCATACTTCTGACTGTACCTGTTTAGCAGGTTGTCCATCATTGCACCCCTACTGCTGTGGTCCTCAAATGATTTGTGTTGCAATGTTATTATAAGGCTACATGTTGGCCATAGCTGCCAAACTCTTACAGACTGACATCTGGACAGGCCCATATATAACAGTCAGGCACAGGCCCAGGCATGGGGACAGGGTGTTAATATTGTTCTTCCAAATGTAGACAGTTGATAGAACAGTTTTGTATTAGCTTACATTTTCTTATGGGTGTGACATCTGCTTCTCAACTGTCTGTCACTGATGTTTTCATTTCAACCTTTATTGTTTTGCACATAGTTTGGCAGGCAAATTCAATGATATGAAAAGCAGAACAGATATATGAGGCATATGAGTGGATATTCTGTGACACCCTGTCATTCCAGGGGTATGGATGGTGCCCACTGACTTGTTGTCAGTATTAACACAGTAAAGTGGGAGCTATTTATAACCTGGCACTAAACTGACTTGTCACAACCTGTTGTTCTACTAGGCACTGTGTCGGTTACTCCAAGCTGTGTACCATCTAGATGTGTGGCCACCTGTCCCTCCATTGTCCAGCTTTCCTGCAGTAACAAATATTGACTTCGGGACAGTGTGTACAACTCCTACTTAAGGTGTATCTGACATACAAAATAGTTGGCACTGCCAGTCTTGAACCATGGACCTTGTCAACCACAGTACTGGACTAAAGTTAACTTACTGCCCACTAAGCCACAACAGCCACAACAGTATGTACTGTTTATTTCCTGACAGTATTAACCACGCACAGACATAGCACATTGATCCCTGCATATTGTGGGCATGGAACAAGTTAGCGAGTTGATTGGGACAGCCATGGGAATGTGTGGTCTGCTGCAATTACCCTACAAACATAAATGTTACTGTATTTCTATGGGAAGATGGGTGTGTTGGGGGAGAGATGCATACCTTTCAATTGTACAAATTTCCACAGACTGTCCAGATGTTTGCTTCATATTTTGAGTCCATTTAGCATAGTATTGTGGTTGTCTTTGAAAATACTGGCATATCATTAAAGACTGACATTAGGAAGTAATGACAGACATTTGTGTTTTGGACTTATTTCCCTTCAGAGTCATAATGCAACTGCAAGACCTGCTCTAATATCACTGTCTAAGCTTGTAAGAGCAATATTTCATAACTGTCCCTATTTTTGCACCTTTGCCATACATTTCTTTATGGCTTTGTACAGATGACTTGCTGTGAGAGGCTGAGAGGTGTGTATGGGACTCCGACATTGATATCCATGCATGTGACCTATGACCCTGCAGTTTCTTAGTCCCCTATATATACTGCAGTGGGTTTTGGCACCTTGGGGAATACTGCATATTTTGGGGCAGCCAGTATTTGGCGGACATTTCCTGTTGTCCCACATAGCTGTCAGTTGTCTGCTGCTATCCTGGTAGCCCATCCCATTCCCTTATATACATGCAGCAATACCATAGATATTCTACCACAGTCTACTACTCCATTCATTTGTTCTTAAGAAGAGTGACTTACATATCTTGTGTCTGCAGCAGTTGTGAGGACAGTGCTTCAGGGCTGAATCTGTTGGATGTAAACAGTACACAGCCTATACATGGTAAGGTACAGGTAGTGTGATGTGAGTGGCATCCTTTTTACTGTGTGTGAGAGTCGGAGTGAGGTGTCAGTCCTTGGGTCTCTAGGGTGTCAGTGTATGTGCTATGCGTTGCCTCTTTGCCAAGGCCAGGGTGTATTGGGCACACCTATGCTTGCCTACATAGACAGGCTCAGGAGGTTTCTCCTCTGAGTCCTCATGTGCCTGTGGGGACCTTGGCAATGGTGGGGGCCTGTGTGTCCCTTACCTGTGATGTTCCAGCTGCATTTGTTTCTGCAGGATCATATTGTATAGCATGGCAGATACTATGAACATGTCTGCACATGTGGCTGGAGAGTACTGCAGGGCTCCACCAGATATGTCAAGGCAGTGGAACTGTGATTTGAGCAGCCCTGACACATGCTCTATGATGTTCCTAGTTTGTGGGTGTGCATCATTATGGCATTCTTCAGTTGGTGTGTGTGCATTTCTGATGGGTGTCATCATCCATGGTTCCAGTGTGTAGCCAGCATCCCCAACTAGATGGCTGTATGGGCTGCCCCCTTGGCAAATGCCTGGTACAGCTATGATGTGTGCCAGATGTGGGAGTCATGATAGCTGCCAGGGCTGCCAGCACACACATTAATGATCATGCCCTGGGCATTGCACATGACCTTGCAGTTGATGGAGTGATACCCCTTGCGGTTGATGTAGACTCTACCCTTCTCACTGGGTGGTGCTTTGATGTGCACATGAGTGCAGTCTATGGCACCCAGTACCTCTGGGTAGTGTGCTACATGGTGGAAGAAATGCATATTGGTGGTCATCTCCTCAGGGGTGTTGGGGAAATAAATGTGCTTATTGGCATGTGTTAGCATGACATCCAGAAACTGGTGGATTACCATGGATGCGGATGCCTGTGAGACCCCTATGAAGTCCTCAGTAGGTCTTTGGAAAGTACCTGTAGTTAGTATTCTTAAGGCTACACATACCTTTATTTCCACTGGGATGGGTTTCCCTCTGTTGGCTCTGGGTCTGAGGTGAGGGCAGCAGAGCTCTGTGAGTTGCTGTAGTATGTCCCTGTCCACCCTGTAGCACTCTACTATCTCCAGCTCATGTTGACCCTGAAAGGTTACCCTGGGCCTGAACACTCTTCTCTTCCTTAGTCTGGGCCTGTTGTAAGCATCATCATCATCATCATCATCATCATCATCACCGAACTCAGCCTGTAGCATGTAGAGATGTAGCAAAGCAGCAGCAGCCCCTATCATTTTGTCAGTTAAAATTCCCAAGTGTGTACTCCAATGGTGTAGAGTATGTGGGAAAAATCAGATTGAAGGGTGTCTGCATACTTTATACAGGTGTGCTGCAGATGCAGCCTGTGTGATTGGCTGACTATGATGCATTCCACCTGCCAGTTACATTATTGGGGAGTTTGGATAGGCCAGTGTGAGTGGCAGAGGGCTTATTAGTCATTTATAGTTGATTGGCTTTTCTAAGCTGTTTCCTTTTATTTTTGTTTTTTTTTTCAATTTCCTCCACTTCTAAGCCCCACGCCATGCTTCACAAACCCCCGGCTCCAGTGTAAATATTGCTCAGCACATTTGACCCTAACCTGTACATGAGCACGCTTAGCTTTTCTTTAACCAGCTAATCACAGTTTAGCAGCCTCAGACACCCCCCTGCTTAGCTCTGCTTAGCGTAAACAGGGGCCACTGAGCTCCAATGTGTGTACACAAGCCATGACACACACCCTTTTCATGTCAGCTGTCTCTTCTGCCTACACTACCATAGTTCTAGCCCTTACATTGTTAGTATTTGCAGACATGGTGGCCTATTTTGCTATTCAATAAACTTAGCTCATTTACATACATCTAATTGCGTATACCCTAGATACTGCACTACACCAGAGCCTATGTCCTTAGTACCCACCATAACCTGTCATTGTATGATTCTGCATGCTGGCCAGTATAATGGGAAACTTCAATATAGCTTTAAATATCATATTTTACTATAATAATTTGTTTTTTAAACTAATATGTTTGCATGTCGCTGCATGCAGCTTAAACGTGACATATGTGATGGAAAAAAAAAGGTTTGAATTTTTCATTAACTGCATCACTTTTAAATGTCAGTGACCATAGTTTTGGCCATTTGCATGCCTACTGCACCTAATACCTGCTCTTATTTGAGTTGTCACAGCCCGTTTTATTTTTACATTGCTGTACACGGTTAGTAACAGCATACATTTTTCCTGCAGACACGGTACCTACATGGATGCCTTTCTGCTTCCTGGTTCACAAAATCACCTCATTTGCATGGTTTTCACCAGCAGATGAGGTGATTTGCATTTTGCGATTGCTTCTGTGTCTGCACCATTTTGCCCTCATCCCTGTTTCCTGGATTGCTAGGCTGACATATTTCGTGTTTGGATTGCAACACTATTCCTACACAGAGAATCGCTCTGTCTAGGGCTTATTGAATTACCCCCATAGTTTATAACCATCTGAACTCTCCGCCTTTCTGGAGATACTGGAAAACATGAAAGTCCTACCGAACACCCTGATATTGGTCAATTTCAGTTACCCTACCATTAACTGAGAAAACTATTCAAGTACAAACTCCCAGGTCCAGCGCTTCTTGGAATTTATCAACTCAAATGCCCTGGATCAGCTGATAAACTCCCCTACCAGAGATGAAAACATATTGGACCTGGTCATCACCAACATGGGCTACAGGTGTTCCGCACTGGAGGTCAACCTGTCACTGGTTAGATCAGACCATAAACTAATCACTCTGGATGTCCACACCACACCACCACCCCCAACCAAGGAAACTACAGTGAAAAACTTTTCTATAGCAAACTTCACCTTACTTAAGACAGAGTGGGTAAGTTTCACAGCCCCCATGCTAAAGGATAACAGTGTCCAAGATGCAGGAACCTTTACAAATGCACTCTATGAGCACCTACAAGGATGCATGGATCGTGCCATCCCTAGCAAAACCAAGACTCACTCCCCTAAGAGAAAGAAACCAGTCTGGTGGACCCCTGCCATAAACAGGCTATACAATAGAAGGAGGAAACTAGTTCAGAAAAAAAGCAAATCCCAAGAAGGAATGACATCCCTGATCAGTATCAGTAAGAAACTAAGGTCCCTCATAAAATCATCCAAGGCTAACTTCAAAAGAAAAATAGCCAAGGATTCCAAAGATAACCACAAAGCCTTCTTTAGCTATGTCAAGAATCTAAGTGGCAATGTGCAGATATGCTCTGAGCTAGTGCAAAATAGCACAAAATATACTGAACCTACTGATATTGCCAACATCCTGGCAGATAGATTCAGTGCAAACTTCACCGCCTCTCACCCCCAAAAGGGCCCACAACAATATCAGAAAAATGTAGTGTCCCAGAAATCACAGATGCACAGGTGAAAACAGTCCTTTCCAAAGCCAAAAGCCAGTGTCAATAGGGGCCAGATGATGTCCCAGGCTGCGTCTTGCACAAACTACAGAATGAACTAACCCCCCACCTAAACACACTGTTCATCCTCAGCCTCTACACAGGCTACTTGCCCATAGAATGGTGCACAGCAACGGTTATTTTGCTCCACAAAGGAGGGGCCACAATTGACCCTGGTAACTATCGCCCCATAAACCTGACTAGCCTGGTCTGCAAGGCTATGGAGAGCATCATCATGGAACTCATTAACAAAGACATTGGGGACCTCCAAACACTTGACCCAACCCAGTTCCGCTTTGTTAAGGGCAGATCATGCCTACTAAACCTGGTTGACTTCTTCGAGACAGTCACCAAGGCCATATATGAGGAGAAGATGGTTCACACAGCCTACCTTGACCTTGCCAAGGCTTTTAACACCATTCCCCACTCAGGAATTATACAAAAACTCACAAGCCTGAACATAAACCCCTACGTCACGAGATGGGCTGCCAACTGGCTTACAGACAGAACTCACACGGTAAGAATAGCGGGCTCCATGTCTGACCCTATACCAGTTGCAAGTGGTGTCCCACAAGTCTCGGTCCTCGGACCCCTACTGTTCGGCATATACTTCTGAGAAGTACAGGCAAACACAGGAGGACTATGGCTAACCAAGTTCGCTGATGACTGCAAACTGGGAGCCATAATTGACTCTCCGGCTGACACGGGCATTCTCCAAAAGGGCCTTACTGAGATGGACACCTGGTGTCAAAGTCATGGTCTCAAGCTAAATGCCAAAAAATACATAGTCATCCCATTTGGGAAAAACAAAACACACATGAATTACCACATAGGTGGCAGCCCTTTAATACAGAAGAGGTAATAAGAGATCTGGGGACCCAGGTAGATAGTAATCTCTCCTTTGACAATCATATTGCCAAAGTAGTTAGGAAATCCTTCTATGTAGCCCATCTAATTACTAAAGGGTTGGCATCTAGAAATAAAGAGGTTATAGTGCCCCTCTACTTGTCACTCATCAGACCCATCATAGAGTACAATACCCAATTTGGGATGTACCTCACAAGACACTTCCAACAGCTGAAAAGACCACAGAAGTACCTCACCAAGAGGATTAATGGCCTCAAACATATGTCCTATACAGCCCAAATGGAAAAACTCTGGCTGTACTCAGTGGCATATCTTACAAAGCCATGTCCAACTCAGAATTGATGGACATGCTCCACCTAAAGAAATCCAAGTCACTGTGAGCCACTCGCTCTAGTGAGCTCAACCTCGCCACAACAATAAATAGAACATGCTGGAGGGATAGATTCCTGTCACAGAGACTCCCCATGCTTTGAACCAAAATTCTAACTACATTAGGCAGAACCCCTCACTAACACTCTTCAAGAGAAACCTTGACGAGTGGATGGGTAACAGAAAATACACCCCTGGGATCACTTCATTGGCTCTTCTTGACAGTGGCTCAATTATTTAATCAATGGGGCGGCGAAAGCTAACACACTCTGGCTAGGCTTATAAATGCCCTCGGGCAGATGGTCTAGCACCTACCTATGAAGCTATGAACCTATGAAAACAAAATCAATAATGGCAATAGAGTAAAAGGTTAGTGAAACAAAGTCAAATGGAACAAAGTATCATGTATTATTAAATAGAGCCATAACAAAGAACTGAAAAAAGGGAAGGATCTTAGTATGGCATGGATATTTTACAAAAAAGTATTTGACATCATACTACTGTCCTACATTCATAGGTTCTTAGGTGTATATTAGGCTAATTACCTCTATGGCCTTTATAAGCCTAGCCATGAAACTCAAATTTATCTCATGAGTTATTCTGTCTGACATGCTGTTCTGAAGGGGGTATGTTAATTAGGGCATGATTTAGTGGTTGTCTTTGACAGACATAGGTGACAGATCTGGGGTTAATTTTCAATTTCCCATTCATTAGTCTAGGTTAATCTTGAATAGGGTTATGGAAGGGTGTTGCTTCACATGGATGGGAAGTTTATTCCAGAGAATGGGAATTCTGTGAGATACATACCCTCCAACATGTTTTAGTAACATCGTAAACAAAGTTTAGGTTCTTAGAGATCATTGTCCTGATGCTGTTCATTCTGTGGCTATGCAAAAGGTACATAAGAGCAGGATCCAAGGATGCCTTATATGCCAGGCATAGATCACCTCTCAACAGTCTGTAGGAAACAAAGTATAGAGTTAGGGATATGAGGTGATCGTAGTGGACATTGTGTTTATACCTTGTATTGCTTTTTCTGAGGATGTTCCAGTTGTTGCTTGTGCCTGGTCAGGTACATAACAAAGGAAGTGTTATACTCAATGATGGGTTTAATAACTGCCGAATGTAGTGGCATAATGACCTCTCTGTACTTAGATGCCATGGCCTTACTTATAAGTTGAGCAATATAGAATGGCTTTCTTATTACCTAAGACACATGTTGATCGGAGGCTAGGTTACTATATAAATGCATCCCCAAATCCCTGACTACTGGGTCTACTCCTGGGAGAGTTTTATTGATGAGATAGTTTCACCTGAGTGGCTGATACTATTTTTCTGGCATTGAATTTTAAGTCATTTGTTTGCTTTAGACCTTCCTGTCAGATGTTAGTATTCAGTGACTGCTCCTAGTTTGCAATTATCTGGAAACTTGTTCAGCCAGTGAACCTTGACATTGGCCGTGACTTCTGAGACGTAGATGCCAAAGAAGACTGGACCCAGCAGAGAGCCTTGAGGTACTCCACTATGCCTGGCCTCTCTCTCCAATCCTAATTTCCTGTCTTATATCTGTGAGCCAGCTTGCTATTCATTATGTTACATAGGGGTTTATGTTAATTTCATGAGTTTGTTCACAATCCCTGAGTGGTGTATTATATCAAACACCTTAGTCAGGTCAAGGTAGGCAGTAGCACTGTTTTACCTTGTCCATTGTCTTGATAACACTCTCCACCATGTTTAGTAGGTATGACCTGTCTTGGATGAAGCCAAACTTGGTGTGGTCTAGTATCTGAAGATTTCTTACATCATTGTTACTCATTTTCATGATAATTCTTTCCATGGCTTTGCATATAAGACTATTCAGACTAAGGGGTCTATAATTCTTGGGATCTGTTGAAGGTCCACTGCTATGCAGATGGACGACCATTGCAGTTTTCCATTTGCTTGGCACAAAGCAAGCTTGGAGACTGTAGTTGACTAGTGACTCCAGGGGCTTTGACAGGTCATATTTCAGGCTATTTAGGAGGCATCCTGAGATATTATCAGGGCTCATTGAAGCTGTGTTCTTGGCCTTAGAGAGAGCAGCTAGGACCTGCTCCCTTGTGATAACTGGAGGGGTTATGTTAGATGGCATTTCCTGGGAGGTGGCTGCAGGTGGGTGGGGTGGGAGTAAATTTGGAGCTGAATTTCTGGTCAGTAGATTTTCTATATCTTCAGCTCCATAAACGTGGCTCCATTTACAAGTTTGGCACACTATTGTGTGCTGCCTTTGAGGTTTTAGACATAACTGAAAATGTCCTTATGGTTTTTCTTGTCCAGGGAAGCTATCTTTACCTCAAAACTGGCTTTCTTGGACTTAACTAGCCCCTTAGTTGCCAACACACCTCTCAACCTTACTGAATTCCTCAGTTTTTACCAGTTTTGAGGGCATAATAATGGGGTGCCATGAATTCCCGTCCTTAGACTGCGTACATTCGGTTCATAATATGGCAGTTCTGTGGCAGTTAGTCTGTTGAGCTGTCTTCATTACAAAAAACATTGCCACTGCAGTGGGAATTCTGGATGCTTAATTTTCTATGCAGTATAGTAGTGCACTGAGCGAGCCGAGTGTACTAAATAACTTTTTTCTCTACAGTAGTGCAGTGAGCAAGTGTAGTAAATAATAAATATAAGTGCAGCAGCAGAGTGCAGAGTCCAGTCCAGTCCAATTCCATCCCGAATCCCGATTCCAACCTCATCAGAGAACTCAGCCATTGTTTTGCAACATGCACTCCCAGGAATCTGAAGTGGCGGAGTCACTGCACCAAGACCCAGCAAGCCCAAAACCAGAAATCAGGGAGGAAGCCTTGGAAGGACAGGTCTGACCAGGTCACAGACACAGCTGTTGCAGGTGGTCATCTGGTCAAGTCGAAGATGCAAAAATTTATCTCCGGACAGTTCCTCTGGCTTCTCCAGCTTAAAAAAAATGTAAGGATTGTCTTCTAGCTATTCTTTTCTGAGCACTTAAGACTGTGAGCTGACAACATAGCATTCAATAGTTAAATAACAAGAGTTATAAAGTAGTTACAGTCCACAGCTTACATACAAGTAATGCTTGGGACTTGGATTGTTATACAAACATGTTTTTCTTTCTCTGTATTTATTTGCCTTAAATACAAGTTTGTGATTAATTAAAATAAGTACAAGTGTTTTCCCTCATGGCATAAAAAATCTAGTTAGCTATGGCATTCATTGAATCTGATATCCAAAGTGATATAGCTGAACTATCTTGTAAAGCTAAAAGAAGGTTTAACCCTTGCTCAGACTGCTGTACATTTGACACTTGTAGTGTATTATATTTGTGTTTATCACCAAATGCTGGGGTTTAAAAAAAATGTTTAAACAATTAGCCAACTGTAACATATGGAATATGTGGGCTACCAATAGACCATACCAGTTGTTACACTATTCTGATACAGTAATTAGTGTTTATTTAATAATGCTACATGCGACACTGCTTTTTTAATTTATGTTACTGAAAGCTGTGTATACATTTACATATATCAAATGCCCATGTGTGTGATCATTACTTTTGTTTTGCTTTATTTTTTGATGCTTACATCTGTCTCTTGGGATTGTTATGTGGACTGTGGTCTGATTACAAAACTGATGCAAAGAAAATGTGTCTTTCCTTGTTCCCTGCACAATGTGGTGTTGTTTGTGTGCTTGCTATCTGGTGGACCTTAAGGTGAATCTAGTGTTGCTGTGTTGATGCCACAAATCTTTGCTGCTGGACTATAAACAAATAAGACTGTGACCCCCAAGCTCCAGCATCACATGAAGCTACTAAATAATTGAAAGGGATGTTACCAAGCCAATGCATTGTTTGCTTTCACGGACTCTTCAAGCTGTAATGCGATGTATAACTATATTTTATTTGTATATCTCTTTATATAAATATTTATATATATATATATATATATATATATATATATATATATATATATATATATATATATATATATATATATATATATATATATAAATACATATATATATATATATATATATATATATATATATATATATATTTGTAGTATAACATGTATAACATTCAGTTTTTAGAAATAGGTTTGTAATAGCATGTTAGAGACTGTGGCTGTGTTTACTTAGGAATTGGGTGTGTGACTGCAAAATGATTAGGCAGATCAGTAGATATATTTTGGAGGAAGAGGAGGTGACTCAAATGACTTTTGTGGGACATTCTTATAATGTCAGTGCTAGATGTTTAAGAGCATGCATTTTAAAGCTTTATGGACTTCTTTTGCATCTTGCTTTTATGTTTTTAATTATTGGGTACTTCTCTGGCATTGGGTATGCTGGTTGGGTGCAAGAGTTGGATAGAAATACTTGATGTAAATTTATTAAATTTATGTAAAATTTACTGTACTTTTACTTTACATGTTTTTCTTTTATGTTTATTGTCCTGGAATAGGATTGGGTCTGTGAGTGAGATGGGGTATGAGTAGTGCTTGTTTAAAAGAACACAGTGCTGTATTTCATACCAAAATTATTACTGCAAAGAAAGATACTGTCCAGGAGGGTGCAATGAATCTGATGGGTGTAGGGATGTGTAGAGCTACACTACAGCTCCTACTAGTTATTGTTTTTCTTTGAAACTTATATGTGTTGATGAAGGAGTCAATACTTCACTATGGGAAAGAAGATGAGGAAGTACGAAGCACTGCGTTGTGATGATTTCTACTAATAAACAGCCTGCTTGTTTGGATGAGGACATTTCTATGATTAATAATGTTGTTGCCAGATAAAGAAAAACACTCAAGATTGTTTCACCGAAACTAAAGAGGGAGGAGCACAGGGTGACATACAAGAGTGGAGAAAAATGCACACAGGTGGATTATATCTTATGTAGAAGGGCCAGTCTGAAGGAGATTGGAGACTGTAAAGTGGTGGCAGGGGGAAAGTAGTTAGGCAGCATAGGATGGTGATTTGTAGGATGACATTGGTGATCAAGAAGATGAGGATGAGTGTGAGGGCAGCACCAAGGATCAAATGGTGGAAATTGAAAAATGGTGATGTAAGGTGATGTTAAGGGAAGAGTTAAGACAGGCGTTGGGTGACAGTGAAGAGTTACCAAATAGCTGGGTAACTACAGCAGAGCTAGTAAGAGAGATGGCTCGAAAGGTGCTTGGTGTGACATCTGGAAAGAGGAAGGAGGACAAGGAGACCTGGTGGTGGAATGAAGAAGTACAGGAGAGTATACAGAGAAAGAGGTTGGCGAATAAGAATTGGGATTGTCAGAGAGATGAAGAAAGTAGACAAGAGTATAAGGAGATGAGGTGCATGGCAAAGAGAGAGATGGCAAAGGCTAAGGATAAGGCGTATGACGAGTTGTATAAAAGGTTGGACACTAAGGAGGGAGAAAAGGACCTCTACCGATTGGCTAGACAGAGGGACCGAGCTAGTAAAGATGTGCAGCAGGTAAGGGTGATAAAGGATAATGAGGGAAACGTAATATATATAGTATAATAAAATTCAGAACAATAGTAAACACAACCTTAAAAATTCTGATCAGCCATTAAAGAAATCTTACATCCAGGCCAATAATACAACTTTAACCCCTTTCCTAATAACTCACCACTCAAAACTGCAATATAATTAGATCTTAACCTATCCCTGTCCCGATCCACTCAGTGTGTTTGGGTCTTGCTGTTGTGTTTAGCTGCAATTGCTTATCTGATTGCTGTTTTTACTGTTTTTTTTACTGCAAATTTTACAGAGACATGCTGCTATAGTGTCTAGCAGCCAGTGAGCAAGCAGTCCCTGTGTCCAAAGATGACAGGACCTTCCTCGGCTGCACCAAAACCTCATCCAGCTAGCAACCACAACCCAGACAAACAGAACAAAGCAAAACACCTATATTTCAATGTATGTTTATATTGCTTTTACTAGTGGCATCTTGTAATATGGCCAAAAGCACATCATCGAACCTGGTATAGCGGCAGCACTACTACTTCCCACCTCTGACACTCTGTTAGGTGTCTGCCTTACTGTGTTTTATACCTTGCGAATAGCTTCTATAATTTTATTCCCCTCCATAGGTAATTTAGCTCAAACCAGAAACAACACTCCCATTTCTCTTTCTTACGTAAACTAGTTGCCAGACTATGTTCCTATATATAACACTAGCTCCCCCTCCACTTAACTACAGCATTACTGATTGTTTTCTTAGTTTTGGTGCATTTCTGCTCCTGCTCTCTATCCACTCAAAAAAAATGCTATCATTGAAGTTGTTCCAAGTAATAAACTGCTAGGTGTCATCATAGATGAAAACCTAACATCCAACCTACATATCCACAGCAAGATCAGAAAAACGCACCAAAAACTGGATATTCTCTACAGACTTAACTACTTCCTTAATCATACTACTAAAAAAGCTCTAGCCTCATCCTTCCTGCTACCTTCTCTCTTACAGGGTGCCCCAATACTTACCACTATCCAGTCCTCCCTGAAAACCAAACTAGATTCATGCTACAATCACGTTACTAAATTTGTAATAAATGCAAAATTTTCAGCCCACCACTGTTCATCATTCCGCACTATCTCACTTATCTACAACTAACTACTGTACATAAATTTATATATAAACCGTCAGTCTGCCCTTCTGTTTCTTCTGTACTGACCATGTATCACCCAATCAAACCTCTTAGATCAGAAAACAAATTGCTGCTCAAAGTAGATAAGTTACATCTCTCAGCTGGTTAGATGCTCTACATTTTACTGTCACAAAATTATGGAACTCCCTCCCACCTTCAATCAGAACCACCAGTAATCCTACTCTCTTTAAGAAGTCCCTCAGACAACACCTCTCCTCTCTCAGGCTATGTGCATGTGCCAGTACAACACTCTCCAAGACCTGACTCCTCCACTGTCACCCCTATGTTATTCCATCTTTACACTTGCATTCTCTTCGATCTCTCACTTACTATAACTGACTTCATATGCACTTCTCTGTCTTCATAAAGTTCCACTGTTCATACCTACAAACAACCATCAGTTAATAATCACACAGCTGATACTTTATTCATGTAATTTTATTATCTGTATTAATGGAATTGTGCAATGCTAATATGTACTGTGTATGTAAATAATCCATAATGTTGTGCTCATACTATTCCAAGCATTGTGACTGTATATACTACATACTGTGTGTTATTCCATGTATAGGTTCATAGGTGTTTACTAGGCTAACTACCTGGACTGCTTAATGTATTTAATCTACTCCACTCTCTCTCCAAAAAATTATTCTATGATTCTATATGTTCTGTAAATCTGCATGTTTGTGATGTTACTATTCCAAGCATTGTGACTGTATATACTCTCTACTATTTGTTACTTTATGTATGTACTGTTTAATCTAGGTGGAGCTTTTCTCCCCGGGCCGCCACTGAAAATGGGCTCACCTAGGTCCAGCGGTCCTTCCCGGTGAACAAATGCAATAAATAAATAGAATTCAACTCTTATTTCATAGATAGTATATCATTCCTAACCAAGGATTCCCCAGCATCTAATCCCAGTCCTGTAGAATAGCCACATGTCATCACATCCACTTTCACATTCAAACCTGTGTCCACATCCTAAATAAAAGTACTCAAAGAAACTCAAACTATGCACTATATCAGCCAATGACCTTCCAAGTAAGTGCCTTAAAATAGCAGGCAATATCATTCCCTATCCTGATCGATCCTTATAAATAGGACAGTACAAGGATCCTATGTTCCCTCTCTCTAGAAAAAAAATCACACATTATCCCTCTTCACAAAGGAGGAAATACAACACAAATTACTAACTTTAGACCTATAGTAATCATATCCCCTTCTCCAAAACATTTGAAAAATGTATTCAAAAGCAATTGCTAAACTATCGTTTGCAGGAAATGTCACACAACACGGCTTTCATCATACAGTACTAACACTGCACTTCTATGCTTTATAGATGTAATGGCAAACTAGTCTCCTCCTTATTTCTAGACTTGTCTAAAGTCTTCAACGCAGTTTGTCAAAGCAATAGGTCTACCTTAGCCCACCCTTCTATGGTTCAATAGCTACCTGTCCAATAGGTATCATTCAGTAAAATAACACTCCACTCTCTCTCCATATCTCACAGTCACCACTGGTGTACAACAAGGCTGTCCTTGGTCCCATCCTCTTTAACTGTCTCAATAACACCCTTCACACATCCACACAACAGGCCTCCCTAATACACAGAGCAGATGACTCCATAGTCATATGCACATCTGACAACATGGCACTTCTCCAAAAAATACTAAGGAAGCTTTAACAGCCATTGAAACATGTTTTTTAACTCACAACTTATACAGAACTAAAAAAAAAAACCCCTCAAACCTCTTATTTTTCCCCAAATCCTTCTCTCATAAAAAAAGACCAAAGTTAAAATCCTCTTTCATAATGATACAGCTATTGAAGTCACTTCTTATAGCAAGTTATAAGGGATGATAGTGGATGATAATCTTAAATTTGACCTGCATACACAAAATTGTAAAAAACAACTCACCAAACTAAGGATGCTATTCAGAGCCCAAAAATTTCTCACCAGCACAACTGAAAATGCACTTGCCATTACTTACCTCCTCCACTAACTACTGTTTGGCTCACCCATCCTTACTAACCTTCAGGCATCCACAAATCAAAACTTGATTAATGTTATAATAAAGTGGCTACATTTGCAGCACATATCCTAAATTGGTTATAAGTACCCCATCAGCTAACACATACACAGTTTCTTACCACCTATAAAATTATCCAGCATCCATCTGCTTGTCCCCATACTGTTCTACACAAATATGTTCTCAATAGGTCATTTCAGTCCAATGACCAAAAACTCCTCTCTGTTCACAAATCTATCAAATCTGCTTGGCATGGTCTGTACTCATACTATTTTGCTAAGGCCTGGAACTCCCTACCTGTATTAATCAGGTCAATACAACCCCCCAAGACCTTTAAAACCATTCTGAAAGACTTCCTAGCCAAAATCTGTATCTGTTCTTGCCCAAGCCCAGGATAAACTATATCTCTGAATATGAACGAGTACAGTACAGTTAAGTAGGATGAACTTAACATAACAGTAGATGTTTGAATAATCACTGCTGCAGTAGCCTTAGCTATACAGTTATATCATACCAAGGATATAACAGCTGGCCAGATTCCAAAGCTTCAGGGCACTTTCCACACACCTAAACTGTCAAGCAAGTCAGGCTGATCTGAGCTGACTAAAAGACAAGTTTGGGCATGAACCTTTTAGAGCTTTCCTGCCAGTAGACAGAGGGAGGCTGAGCCCTGAAAGGACAATGCTGGGAATATCAAAAAATAACTGTCCACACCCTGGCATAAAAAAGGCACCAAAAACAGTGGGGGGTGGTGGAGTGATAGAGGGAGGGAGTGACTACTCCAGCAGTGATCATTCAAGCATCTAGTGTTATGGTAAGTTCTACTTACACAACTGTACTGTGTTCTTCATATTGATCATGGTTGCAGTAGCCTTAGCTATATGGGTAGATTATCATAGATAACTATATTTGGGATGAGAAAGGAGAAAGGTCCAGGAGCCCCTGAAGAATGGTCCTAGTAAAGTTTGATGTAGACCTAGAGAAGGAATCAGTCTTGTAGTGCTTTGTAAAAGTACATACAGAGGACCAAGTAGCAGCTTCTAGAATACTTCTAGAATCCATCCCTTTCCAAGAAGCCACATATGAAGCCTAGGCCCTGATAGAATGGGACTTGACCCTGCCTGGATTAGATTTGTCGTGGTGAGTATAACAAAAGGTAATAGTCTATCACAACCATTTGGAAATAGTCTGTTTTGACACAGGTTTCCCCTTCTTCTTACCTTCACTTGAAATGAACAATTGATCTGAAGATCTGAAAGATTTAGATCTGTCAGGATAGTACCTGAGTTGTCTGTGTACATTGAAGGTATGGAGTATCCTTTCTCCCTCATTTTTATGTTCACGAAAGAAAATGGGGAGATGGATAGTTTGGCTTAAAGTAAGCTTGGATACTACATTAGGTATAACAGAAAGATTACTTCTCACATTCAAAAACAAAAAAACCTGTCCCTATGGAAAATGGGGTAGGGCTGACTCAACATAAAAGCTTGCAACTCAGATACTCTTCTTGCAGAGGTCAAGCCATTCAGTAAAACTGCTTTCCATGTTAAGAACCTCAAGTCAGCCAGATATGTAGTTCAAGTGGGGCAAGTGTTGGCTTCTCTAACTGTTAAGAGAAAAAGTTTTAAAAACATACTGTTATTTGTCTTTTGCCTGTTCTTGCAAAGTGAACATGTTATTTGTTGAGATATGCCTATCAAAGATGGGCCTCATCTGTGAACAAAATGCAGCATTTCTTATGAACCTGAATGATATCTGTTTTCTGCATTTCAGAATAAAGAGATTTGGTTATAGCTCAGTGAAGCCTGGGATAAGGACGCACGGCCGAGTAAGAGTTAATTTACTGGGGCAGGCTGTGTGTCCTGGAAAATTTGAGCTACCGTTGTTGAATTGAACATTTTGTACTTCTTGAACATTCTGTACTAGCTGTGGGTTTGAGGTAATTTGTGATAAACATGTTTTTCCTATATGTTTTTCATAGCCAACTGTCAACGGTCAGAAATGTAACAAAAAGTTGTTTTGCTTGCAGTATAAAAGTTGATGTCAGTAAACAAGTTGATCAGATCAGAGGAGATCAGATCAGTCCAGACCGGACATCTTGGCCAACATGCTGTGTAATCTGGTTAACTGCTAATAAAGGAAAATTCATCACCTGAGACAAATGCGACTCGTTTGAATTTTTTCTTCTGACATTTTGGTCCTTCGGACTGGAAACCTCTACGAAGATATGGATCAGACCGACAGAGAGACCGAAAAACCTGTGCAGGTGAGGGTTTCTCATCTTAAGATTCCCTCGACTGAAAGCCCTCTGACTGATTTGTCGTTGAAAAGAGGCCGGCCGCTCTCTGATCCCTATCTGAGGGACAGTTTCTGAATGAAAAGGGAAAACGGAGTCTCATCTGGTTCAGGCAGGATGAAAAATAAATTTCTTTTAATTTAATTTAATCTTGTCGACAAGGTTTTATTTTTAGTTAAGGATGGGTAGGATTACTTGTTAAGATTATTTTGTTAGGGTCACCCGTTAAGATAGTCCCATTTTATAATAAGCCCTGTAAAATAATTTTGATACAGTCCTAAATACCTGAGAAAAAGAAAAAAAAAAAAAAAAAAAAAAAAAGAAAGGTAAAATAAGAAATCTAGGAGAAACATGGGTTCGAGTTGCTGCAAGTGTGAGAGTGATGCCTGTTTAAATTAAATGTTGATGCTAAGTATATAAAAGGTTTAAACAAAAATAATGTTAAATTTTTGAAAAAGTGGAAGTCGAGATATGATTTTGATGGTATACTGAATAAGAATGCCTGTGCAAAATTGGTTAGAGATTTGAAAAGAGATGCGGGAACTAGAACTAAAAAACAAAGACAATTGGGATTTCCCCAAGCACAAAAATGGTTAGAAGAGGCAAATAAATGAGCTATAAAAGAAAAACAGTGCCAGGAAAAAGAAAAAATAAATCAAAAGGGATCACTGGTGCCAAGTGGAAAAGTAGCTTTATTTTTAGATAAGGAGGATGAGCATACAGTTTGTGCGGTACAAAGGCAGGCAACTGCCCCACCGTATGGGGAAATTGCTGCTGCTGTACCGGCAGAACTTCCTCAATATCAGTCTGAAGATGTGGGATCTGTACAGCAGGGTGGGTTATTGGCTGCTCAAGGAAACATTGTGACCCCTCCAATTTACCCGCAAATTCCCGTAGTACCCAAGGTTGCTTTGCAACAGGTAGACCAACCTATGCAGTTAAGGTCGGGACCAGCAGGGCAAGGAAGTTGGGCCATTAAACTTTCTGACCACTCAGAAGCCCTTCCCTTAATACAAGTTGCAAACCCACAAGCAGGGCGTGTTGGGCAAGAAGCAACTATTTTAGTTTATCATCCCTGGGCTAGAGAGGATATAAAACGAGCTATGGATGGTATTCCTCATCCCAAGGTTAATTTTCAAAAGTTTTCTGAGGATATAGTTCGTATGCATTTAAGTTATCATCTAAATGGTTTAGAAGTAGAACAAGTAGTGCGACAAATCCTGGGTCCAGATTGGCACTTAGTTTGTGGTACTTGGACATGTAAGGCAGATGACGGCACTACATTAAAGCATAATTCTGGGGTGTTAGACATGCGAGTCACTGATCTGTTGAAGAGAATTTCTGATAAGTGGCGTCCAAGAGCAGATTGGACAGTAATAAATCAGTGCATCCAAAATGATGATGAATCTGTAGATCACTATATTGTAAGATTGACAGAAGTGTTCAATAACCATTGTGGAATGATGATTCCGCAGGATCAGACTACTGATAGTCCATATGAACAGCAATTGAAAAACGCTTTTCTTAAAGGTTGTAAGGCTCCGATAAATAGTTTTATAACTAAGCATATGGTTGATCACAGAACATGTAGACTGCAACCTTTGTTTGAATATGCATGGCATGCTGAGCGACATTTCAATTTAAAAAAGAAAAAGAAAGTACAAGTGTTAGCAGTAGGGGATGATGGTGATATATTTTTGGTACAGGACCAAAGGGGGCAAGGGCGCCATGGTGGCGTACAAAGACGTGGGGGCCCGAAATGGGACACGTAGTATAAACAGGGTGGACATTCAGAGGAATATGAGGGGAGGTTAAAACGTGGAGAATGTTTTAAATGCGGTAGACATGGGCACTTTGCTGCTGACTGCGAAGAGTGGCAACATCCCCCACAGCTTACGAACAAGGGCTCCGCATTACTATATGATAGTAAAGGAAGGCGCCAAATTCATTATTGTGATTATTGTAGAGAAGAAGAAAGCGAGAATGATTGTGATGATGATGAGGCAGACACTCTCTGCGATGAATGTCAGGACACCCAGGAAATTAAGGAAGGGCGGGATTGTGACTGTGAAGTCATAAACCTGGCACATTTGGGTATTGCTATGCATCTGGATCAAAAACCCATGATAGAGTTTTTGGTTGAGGGACAGAAAGTGGAGTTTTTATGTGATTAGGTGCATCGCGTACACTTTTGGGTCCAGCAGTTCTACCCCCGAACTGCAAAACAGATGAGTTTGTCCTTGTGAAAGCGGCAAACGGGAAAATCTATAAGGAACCACTGTCTCATCCTCTATTGTTCACAGATCCACAAACAAACCAAACTGTTAGGTGTAGGGTAATTATATCGAAAGTTTGTCCAGTTAATTTGCTGGGAAGAGATTTGATGCATTTGTTTGGAATAGCGGCAATTCCCACACCTAAAGGCATTGAGGCGAAAAGGTTAGCGGATGGCTTGGTGGTACAAGGAGTACAAGACTTGTTTTACTGGTATAGTCAGGACTTGATTTCAAACGGGCGGGGGAGGGTTGATACCGATTTGATCAACCTAGCTTTAAGTAAATCTAGGAGCGGGTCACCGCAGGTTGCGGCACACTTACATTGTACTATGTACTACAGACAGGCCCCTGGTCCGGATAAAGAATTTGAAAAAGAATTCTTTAGGCACAAATGTGCAAGGATAATTTTGAATGATATGTTTTGGGATAAGCAAGGTAATACAGTAGTGACCTGTACTTTGACCAAGGAAATGAGTTCTTTATATCGCTCAGATTATAGCCCACATATTTCAATTACTAAAGTGGTGGGGACACATTGGGTAGATTTGGCAAAAAAGGTAACAAATTGGGACACAATGTCCGAAAGTCAGTTGAAGGATCAACAGATCCAGGTACAAAGATTAAATTGGGTGACTTGGGCACAACCAAGTGTGCACCTCAGGGATGACAAAACAGAAATGGCATGACAAATCCTCCTAACTCAAGAGGAAGATAGTGTGTTAAGTGCCTTACCTGTAGATTTATGGTCAAAAGGTAAAGGGGATGTAGGACTGATGAAAACAGCAGGTGAAATTTGTATAACTCCAAAATCAGGTTTTAGACCTCGTAAGCACCAATACCCGCTAAGTAAACAAGCAGAGGAAGGAATTAAGCCAGTCATTGAGCAGCTAAAACAGGTAGGAATTCTTGTTGAATGCCCAGATTCACCCTGCAATACTCCGTTGTTTCCTGTAAAGAAACCGGATGGGTCATGGAGGTTGGTTCAGGATTTACAAGCAGTTAATTCAGCTGTGATCCCAAGAGCACCAGTGGGCCCTGACCCCTATACATTACTTAATGATTTATTACCTCAGCACAGATATTTTTCTGTCATAGATATAAGCAATGCCTTTTTCTCCATACCACTACATAAGGAGAGTAGATTTTGGTTTGCATTCACTTATCAAGGTAAAAGATACACCTACACCAGATTGCCACAGGGCTAGTGTGAGAGTCCGACAATATTCGCACAAGAAATGGCTGCGAATTTAGCTCAGTTTGTTCCCCCAGAGGGAAGCCAGGTTCTGTTGTATGTAGATGATATTTTGTTGGCCTCACCACGCAGGAAAGTTGTAGAAAGGATACCCTTGCCCTTCTTAGTTTTTTAGCTGAGCAAGGACATAAGGTAAATAAAGAAAAGTTATAATTGTGGAAAGCACAAGTAAAGTACTTGGGTTATTTAGTCTCGCAGGAAGGTAGACAACTGGAGAACAAAAGAAAACAAGCAATTCTTGAGGCACCTATGCCTACGACTAAGCGGGAGATGATGTCCTTTTTAGGTTTGACTAATTTTTGTAGAAGCTGGATCCCTAACTATGCTGAGGAAGTAGGGCCATTGACCGCACTGATCTATGATACTCCCATGGCAGCTAAGAATAATATACAGTGGACAAATAAGGCAATACAGGCATTTATTAGAATTAAGCAATTGATAGCAGGATCCTCTGTTTTGGGTTTTCCGAACTATTCTAAGCCGTTTGTACAAATGGTTGACTGTAAGGGAGGATATATGACTTCGGTTATGGTACAAGTACATGGGGATAAACAGAGGCCAATAGCTTTCTACTCCTCCAGATTAGATCCTGTTGCAAGGGCATTGCCGCATTGTGTTCAAGCTGTGGTGGCCGCCATGGCAGTACAAGCCTCAGCATCATTAGTTTTGTTTCACCCATTACAATTGCGGGTTCCACATTCAGTAGCTACTATACTTTTGCAAGATAAGATAACCTTTTTATCTCCTAGTCGACATTTGTCGTGTATGACAGTGCTGCTGACACAGCCTCATATGACCATAGAAAGATGTACTACTCTTAATCCGGCGACACTTTTGCCGACTCCAGAAGAAGGTACTCCACACGTTTGTTTAGAGAGCATTCATGACAAAGTGACCAGATTTAACAGATATTCCGTTGATGGATTCTGATCTCGTTTTGTTTGTAGACTGATCAGCAAAGAAAGACACTGTAGGAAAAACACTAGTAGGGTATGCTGTCACCACAGAAACTGAAGTTTTGGAGGCAAAAGGATTGTCAAACATTTATTCTGCACAGGCAGCTGAGTTGGTGGCTTTGACTCGAGCTTGTACCTTAGGGGAGGGTAAAAAAGTGACAATTTATACAGCTAGTCAATATGCTTTCTCCACTGTACATGTTTTCGTTCAACTATGGAAGAATAGGGGAATGGTTACTGCGACAGGCAAACCAATAAATCACAGAGATTTAATTTTACAGTTGTTAGATGCAGTGCAACTACCACTTCAGATAGTGATATGTAAATGTTCCGCACATACCAACAGAAAAGATCCTGTCTCCAGGGGAAATGCCCTTGCTGATATGGCTGCAAAAAAGGCAGCTCAAGAAAATGATTTGCTTTTACATGATAATGATTTGGAGCCCGGACATCTCTTAGACTTAGAGACACTAAAAGTAATGCAAACATTGACGACACAGAAGGAAAAATGTCGTTGGTTAAAATATGGTATCACTCAACAGAGTGGGTTGTATAGGGCATCAGATGGCAAAATGGTATTACCCTCAAACCTTTTTAGGTATGCGGCATTGGTTAGCCATGGACCTGCCCATGTAGGAGTACAGACGATGATTCAAATCGTGTCTAAGGTGTTTTGGTGTAAAGGGTTTTCAACTTATGCAAAGCAATTCTGTTTATCTTGTTTATTATGTGCAAAGTATCATGCTCAGGGGAGAGTTAAGAAGTCTCAGCAGGCATTCCCTACCCCTCCGTATCCATTCCACACACTCTGTATGGACTTTATTGAATTGACACCCTCAGAGGGAAAAAGGTTCTGTTTGGTCATTATTGCTGCTTTTTCTAAATGGGTAGAAGCTTTTCCAGTGAAGCATCCGAATGCACAAACAGTAGCAAAGCTTTTGACTACAGAAATAATTCCCCGATTTGGCCTACCAAGACGCATTTACAGTGATAATGGGTCTCATTTTGTTAACCAGATTATTCAGAAATTGGGTCAAGTGTTTCAAATTGATCTCAAAAATCATTGTGCTTACGATCCCCAATCAGCTGGACTGGTGGAAAGACACAACGGTGTCTTGAAGAGTAAGCTCCGCAAACTAATGGCAGAAACACATAGGTCATGGACTGCGTGCCTTCCGTTGGCACTCCTGTACATGCGAATCTCACCTTCCTACAAAGGACTTACACCATTTGAACTTTTGTTTGGGAGACCATATTACGTCCCGCAGTGGCAAGGATTGTTGCCAGCGGAACGTGAGGGGGGGGTGAGGATCTAGCGGATTATATGAAGAAGCTGCTAAATGTCAAATCTCTTGTAACCAATGACTCCTTTGCAGATTCCAGAAATGAAACCTTGTTAAGCGTGGCACCCGGGGACTGGGTGTGGATCCGAATTGTGAAGAGAAAGAATTGGTCATCCCCCAGGTGGGAAGACCCATACCAAGTACTTATCTCGACACCTACGGCTGTAAAGATCGCTGAGAGGACTTCGTGGATTCATATCACCCACTGTAAAAAAACTCAAGGCTCTTCCTTCTGCCATTGATATTGGTCAAACTCCACCGGACCTCTGAGCGCAAAGTCTGGCTACAAACGGGGATTAGCCCAATAGGGGTTAGTTCGTCTCAAACCCAGTGAAGAAACCAATGGCGCAAGGTAGTCCTTAGGGAGGATGGCCATGTTCAACTGGTACTTGAACTGTCACATGTTGATGATTTTGGTGGCGAAAGTAAATATGTCCATACGAGAAGGAACAGTTGCAAGAGAAAAAGGAATGGTGGTGCTGCAAGCGCAAACAGGTGTTACTACTGTGTTTAAGGTGAAACTTTGTGAAGGAATTTTGGACTGTTCTAAATGGAACAATAATAATTTCTTGACTCATGCAAAATACTTGTGCAATAGAGACTGTACTTCCTGGTCAAGTGTTTGGTGGTCAACAGTTGTGAATGGATGGGAAGCAAGTGGTGCAGTGATACCAGAGAAAGATAAAAGCAGACAACAAAGAATAAAAATTGCGCATTTCCAAGGTACCGGAGTAGTTACTATAACCATTGTGTCACCACAAGAAAGTGATTCAGGAGTTTATGGAATTGGAGTGTCTCTTCCAACTAGAACTGATCCTTTGGGGACCCTCCAACTTAAAGTACAAAGCCTTAAGAATGCTACAAATAAAGCAGATTTTGCCTTCACAAAAGAAGAACAATTGTTACTCGAGATGGGATTCGTACACCATAATGAATGGTTATCTTGGGTTAGATATAGTACCCGAGAAGCACATCGTGAGAACTGTATTTCTTGTGCTGAAGGTAAACAGCAATTAGCAACAGTCCCACTGATGCAAGATAAAGGTAACCTAACGTGTCTGTTGAAATTATTCTTCAACAAAACTGAAAATAAATGTAAAGATGAAACTCAGCGTTTTCCGGTCATAAGCAAAGTTGAGAAACCGCCTGCAGTGATTTCCTATCCAGGTTCATATATGTGCATTTCCAGAGATGGCACAGGGACAAATTATGGCAATATGGGACAGAACTATTGCAATGTTACTGTGAATGGCAATGGGAATCCATTTCTGGAGAACCAAACTCATAGTTTAGCAGACGTATGGCGGTTATGTGGAGACAACAAACTCAGATCTAGGCTTACGATTCCCTGGAAGGGAACTTGTGCACTTGTAAAGTTAATTCTGCCATTCTACATTTTCCCAGTTCCAGCAAGCAATTTTGTAAGAGAACTTGAAATAAAGCCAAAGTGGTTGAGTAGGAGAAAAAGAGAGGCACCGAAGCAATCTTTCGATAACGGTGTCTACATCGATAGCATTGGCGTACCAAAAGGCGTACCTGATGAATACAAAGCAATAAACCAAATAGCAGCTGGTTTTACATCCATCTTTGTCTGGATTCAGCCTAATACGAATGTGGACTGGATCAACTACATTTACTATAACCAGCAGCGTTTTGTGAACTATACCAAAGATGCATTGAAAGGAATTGCTGAACAACTGGAGGCCACTTCGCAGGTGGCATGGCAGAATCAAATTGCGTTGGATATGCTCCTGGCCAAAGAAGGAGGAGTTTGCAAGATGTTTGGGACTTTCTGTTGTACATATATTTGAAACAGCACTGCGCCTGATGGAAGTATCACTCGAGCTTTGAAAGGTTTGGAGATGTTATCCGAAGAATTGGCAATGAACTCTGGGGTAAATAATCCCTTTACAGATTTTCTACAAGCGTGGTTTGGAAAATGGAGTCATCTCATCAGCAGTTTCCTGGTGTCCGTTGGAGTCGCTGTGGCTATCGTGGTGTTATGTGGTTGTTGTTGTATACCCTGTATCAGAGGTCTTCTAGAAAGACTGGTTGATACTGCTGTTACGAAGACGATGTACCAGCAATTGCAACAGACTGGTGAAAGTGAATACATTGAAATGTGACTCTTTGCAAATATTTTTGAAGTTTAAAAATTTGTCTTGCCAATGAAGTAATGTATGCAAAGAAAAACTTAGTTTTTACCATATATTGCTGAAATAAAAGACAAAAGTGTTTTCAGGGGGGAAATGTTAAGAGAAAAAGTTTTAAAAACATACTGTTATTTGTCTTTTTCCTGTTCTTGCAAAGTGAACATGTTATTTGTTGGGATATGCCTATCAAAGATGGGCCTTATCTGTGAACAAAATGCAGCATTTCTTATGAACCTGAATGATATCTGTTTTCTGCATTTCAGAATAAAGAGATTTGGTTATAGCTCAGTGAAGCCTGGGATAAGGACGCACGGCCGAGTAAGAGTTAATTTACTGGGGCAGGCTGTGTCTCCTGGAAAATTTGAGCTACCATTGTTGAATTGAACATTTTGTACTTCTTGAACATTCTGTACTAGCTGTGGGTTTGAGGTAATTTGTGATAAACATGTTTTTCCTATATGTTTTTCATAGCCAACTGTCAATGGTCAGAAATGTAACAAAAAGTTGTTTTGCTTGCAGTATAAAAGTTGATGTCAGTAAACAAGTTGATCAGATCAGAGGAGATCAGGTCAGTCCAGACCGGACATCTTGGCCAACATGCTGTGTAATCTGGTTAACTGCTAATAAAGGAAAATTCATCACCTGAGGCAGATGCGACTCGTTTGAATTTTTTCTTCTGACACTAACACAAAATTAAGATCCCAAGGAGAGGTCACTGGTTTACTTGGAGGTTTCTGAGGAACCTCCTTTCAAGAATATTTTGACATGACACTGCCTTGAAAGAGGAGGATCCTTAAGCAGACATGCTGAAATGACTGATAAATGAACCTTGATAGAGGAATAAGAAAGGCCACAGGATAGTAACTCACAAATGTTGCAAAACCAGAGATTAACTAGCCCTGAATAGGTGCTTGTTATTTTGTTGGCACCAACTAGAAAACCTTTTCCATTTGCTAATATATAATTCTCTAGTAGCAGGCTTTCTTGGCTCCATTGATACCTGCTGCATGTCCTCAAAAAACAGGTACCTAAAATGAATTATGACCCTGTCATCCAGGCTGTCAGTTGAAGATTGATGATTGATGTCAGGATGTATCAAACACCCCTACTCTTGGGTGAGTAGATCCATTCTGTGAGGAAGCTTGTCTTAATTGCCCCTGGCCATTTCCAAAAGAAGGGAGAACCATGGTTGCCTACGCCAGAAAGAAGTCACCACAATAATGTTTGGGAATTCCTTCTGAATTTTCAGAAGTACTCTGGATATTAGTGGAAAAGTTGGAAAGGCATACAGGTTTCCTCCAGGTGCTCCAGCTTCCTCCCACTTTCCAAAGACATGAACTGTTTATTTATTGACATTTGATTACTGGGAAAGTCCAATTGGGTAGAAGCCCATTTTTAGTGGAGGCCTGGGGAGAAAAGCTCCCAATTATTACAAAACATTTTAAGAACACTAATCTTACAATCTTCAAAAATAAAACAAAAACATCAGTTTAAATAATTATAACAAATTAGACATAATATAAAAAGACTGGTTAAGAATCAATCCAAGTTATATGACTATCACTTAATATTTAGAGAAACTTTAGACAGTTTGTAGAGAAATTAAAGGTGAGTTAGTCTAATACAAACAGGAATTATAATATGACGTGAGGGAAAATAGACTTATGGTATATTTAGAGAGAAAGTCAGGGAAGGGAATTTGGTAGAAGTAAGGAAGTAATTGAAGAAGGGAGAGTTAGAATGTATAAGGAATTAAATGGTTCTTGTTCACATTTAGAGATAGTTTATCCTGTTTTTGAACAAGAACAGTGTCAGGTTTTAGCTAGGAAGTCTTTCAGAGTGGTTTTGAAAGATGGGAGGGAGGGTATTGACCTGATGGATATTGGTAAGGAGTTCCAGGCCTTAGCAACCTTGTACAAGTACAGACAATGCCCAGCAGATTTGATAGGTTTATAGACAGACAGGAGGTTTTGGTCACTGGATTGCAGTGACTGACTGTGAACATAGCTGTGTGTAGAATATATTTAAGTGCTGGACAGGGAGATGGATACTGGATAATTTGATAAGTGGTAAGAAGCTGGATTTATGTTGATGAGGCAGCTCTAAGCAGCTTATGCTTTTTAGTGCTATGCAGTGGTGGGTTCTGAAATGGGTATTTGCTGCAAATTTTGCAACTCTGTTATAGCATTGTTCATGTTTTCATTTTTGTGGATACTGGAGGTTAGTAAAGATGGCAGCACCATAAAGAAGTGTAGGGAGAAGATAAGTAGTGGCAAGTGTAGCTTTAGTTGTGTTAGTGAGAAAGCTATTTGCTCTGTAAAGCATCCCTAGTTTTTGGTGATTACTTTTCTTATGCAATTTTGTATATGTAGGTCAAATGTAAGCTTATCATCTACTATCACCCCCTAATAATTTGCTACGAGAACTGAGTTCAATGGGTCTATTATAAAGAGAGAAGACTTTAAATTTTGTTTTTTCATGAGATAGGGATTTGGGGAAAAAAGTAGTAGTTTGGCCTTTTTTGGGTTGAGCATGAGTTGTGAGTTACAAAGCCATGTTTCAGTGGCTGTTAAAGCTTCCTGAGTAATTTTTTTGCAGGTGTACCGTATTGTCAGATGTGTAAATGAGAGTGGACTCATCTGCATATTGTATTAGGCTGACCTGTTGTGTAGATGTATAGAAGATGTTGGTGAAAATGATAAAGAAGTTGGGACCAAGGATGGAGCCTTGTGGTACACTGTGGTGAGTGGGTGGTAAGGAGAGAGCGTGGAGTGCCATTTTATTTATTTTATTATTTATTTATTATCAGTTTGATTACCGGGGAAGTCCACTGTGCCAAGAAGTGCCCATTTTCAGTGGAGGCCTGGGGAGAAAAGCTCCATGAACAACTTAATACAATATAGGATACAAAATTACTGACTGATACCTATTGGTCAGGTAGCTTTAGAACCACAGAAGGGTGGACTGGGAGAGCTAGTGAGGACATTTGAAGTAGTAGTTTGCTGTGACAAACTTTGTTGAAGGCTTTAAAGTCTAGAAAGGAAGAGAATATTTTGCCATTATCTCTAGCTTTATTCATCATCATCATCATCATCATCATCATCATCATCATCATCATCATCATCATCAGCATCATCATCAGCATCATCATCATCATCATCATCTTCATCCCCCCTTTTCCCATTTTCTACAGGGAGTGAAGGTATCATGTTAACTGTAAAAATTTCTGTCGATTCAGTGCCACACTCCTGCCTTCTTCAACACTCATGCCTGACTGTCACAGACCTTTTTCCACAGGCCATCCACCTCTTTGCTGGATGTCCTCGTTTCCTCTTACCTTCTTCCTGTCTGTCTCAAACCTTCTTCGCCAGATTGTCTTCTGCTTTTCTACATGTGTCTGACCCACTGTAATCTGTTCTCTTTGATCTTTTATGTAACTGGAGCTACTTTGGCTCCTGCTCTTACGTCCTCATTTCTTTGTCTGTCCCACAGTGTGCATCCTACCACCTGTCTCACGCACTTAATTTCCATCACCTCTATCTTCTTCAACTATTCTGTCTTTAATGCCCAGGTTTCTGTACCAAACAGTAGTACTGGTCGCACTACTGTCTTATACACCTTACTTTTTAGCTTATTTGGCATTCTTCTGTCATAGACTACACCTGAGACTCTATACCAGTTGGCTGCAACACCTCTGATTCTAGCTTTGACCTCTTCATTCAGACTTACCATCTCTTCAACCACCCCTCCCAGATACTTGAAGCTAGTAACCTGTTACACTATCTTCCCTTCCATCTCAATTCTCAACTTCTTCTGATTTCCCCAGTTTGCTGCCATTACACTGTCTTATCTATGCTTAGTTTTATCCCATATGCCTTCAGTTTTGTATTCCATTCCCCTATCCTTTGCTGAAATTCTTGCTCAGAGTCTGCCTGCAATGGCACCTTGTCTGCATACTGCAACTTTGTTGACCTGTCCCCTTCTGAGCTGTTTGCTAAAGTAGTCCATCACCAGCATGAACAGCAGTGGGCTCAGAGCTGAACCCTGGTGTATACCCATTCCCACTGGGAACCCCTCTGTGAGGCCATACACTGCTTGTACTTGAGTCATTAGGTCCTTGTACATAGCCTGCACTAATTCTACCAATGTTTCTGGGACTTTGAACCCCAACAGTACTGCTCAGATCAGTTTTCTTGGGACCTTGTCACATGCTTTTTCCAAGTCTAGGAATGCCCAGTTAGACTCTTTTCTTATCTCTGGCTTTTTCTCAACTATCTGTCTCACTGGAAACATCAGGTCAGTTGAGTTGCATCCTGATCTGAATCCGAACTGCTCATCTCCCATCTTACATTCTACTACTCTGCTTATCCACTTATCAATCACCATCTCCAGAACATTCATAGGTTCATAGGGAGGTACTAGGCTATCGGCCATGGGGCCTATATAAGCCTAGCCAAAAAGGTACCCTGGCTTTTGCCACCCAAGTAAATTATTTTCTTGTGCCCCTGCCGAGCAGAGCCACAGAGGTGATCCCTGGGGTGAATTTCCTATTTCCCATCCAATCATCAAGATTTTTCTTGAAGAGTGCTAATGAGGAGTTTTGTTTGATATAGATAGGTAGTTTGTTCCAGAGTATGGGAAGTCTCTGGGACAGGAATCTATCCCTCCAGCATGTTCTGTTTATTGTGGTGACAAGGTTTAGGTCCCTAGAGTGTGTAGCTCGGAGGGATTGGGATTTCTTTAAGTGGAGCATGTCCAACAGCTCTGGGTTTGACATAGCTTTGTGTGTTAGGCAGAGATTGCCTCTGAGTAAGCGATATGTGATGGAGTAAAGCTGGAGTTTTTTGAGACAGTCTGCGTAGGGCATCTGTTTGAGGCCAGTAATCCTCTTTGTGAGGTATTTCTGTGGCCTTTCCAGTTGTTGTAGATGTCTTGTGAGGTACATACCAAAAGGGGTGCTGTACTCTATAATGGGTCTAATGAGTGATGAGTAGAGGGAAGTAATGACCACTTTTTTCCTGGATGCAAAACCTTTTGTGATGAGGTGTGCCACATAGAAGGATTTCCTGACTACTGTGGCAATGTGATTATCAAAGGATAGACTACTGTCCACCTGTGTCCCAAGGTCTCTTATCACACTTTCAGTGTTAAGTAGGCTACCACCTATGTGGTAGCTTGTGGGTACAGAGCTTTTACCAGAGGAGATGACAATGCACTTTTTGCACTTTTTGGCATTGAGCTTGAGGCCATGGCTTTGACACCAGGCATCTGTCTCAGTGAGGACCTTTTGTAGGATGTCCACATTGCTAGGAGTTTCGATTATGGCTCCTAGTTTGCAGTCATCTGCAAACTTCATTAGCCAAAGACCTTTTGTATTAGCCTGTACTTTAGAAAAGTAGATACCAAACAGGAGGGGACCCAGTACTGAACCCTGTGTTATTCCACTTGTCCTGGTCTGAAGTCGGATTTGGAGTCTGCTACTTTCACTGTGTGGGTTCTGTCAGTGAGCCAGTTGGCAAACCATCTTGGGATATAGGGATTTATACCTAGTTTAGTGAGTTTACCTATAATTCCAGAGTGGGAGATGGTGTCAAAAGCCTTGGCAAGATCTAGATAGGCTGTGTGAACCACCTTATCCTCATCTATGGCTTTGGTGATTGCTTCAAAGAAGTCTATCAGGTTTAGGAGACATGATCTGCCTTTTACAAACCAGAACTGGGTGGGGTCCAGAGTTTGGAGATTACCAATGTCTTTGTTTATAAGTTCCATGATGATATGTTCCATGGTCTTGCAGACCAGGCTCGTTAGGCTAATGGGGCGGTAGTTCCTTGGGTCCGTGGTGGCTCACCCTTTGTGGAGTGGGATAACCGTCACTGTGCACCATTCAATGGGCACAAAGCCTGAGGTGAGGCTATGACTGAACATGGTGCTTAGGTGGGGTGCCAGTTCATTCTGTAGTTCATGTAGAATGCAGCCTGGGATGTTGTCAGGTCCCATGGATGCTGTGTTCTTGGCTTTGGAGAGTGTGGTTTTTACCTGCGCAGCCATGATTACAGGAACTTTGCATTCTTCTGGTATAGAGTTGGGCCCTTTAGAGGGTGAGAGGGGGATAAAGTTAGCACTGAACGTATCTGCCAGGATGCTGGCAATATCAGTTGGTTCTGTATATTTAGTGCCATTGTGCTGTAACTCAGAGCAGATCTGAGTGTTGCCATTGAGATTCTTGACATAGCTATAGAATGCTTTGTGGTTGTCTTTAGAATCAGTGGCGATTTTGTTTTTGTAACAAGCTGTGGAGGATTTTATGAGGGATCTCAGCTTCCTACTGAGGCTGACCAGGTAGTTCCTCCAATCATGGGATTTTACTCTTTTTTTTGCAACAGTTTCTTTCTTCTGTTGTAGAGTTTGTTTATGGCAGGGGACCACCAGATTGGCTTCCTTTTTTTGGAGGATAGCATCTTGGTTCTGTTAGGGATAGCACAATCCATGCACTCGTATAAGTGCTTATAAAGTGCATTTGTGTAGGATTCAGCAGTCGTACCTCTATTGTCCATCTGCATGGGTGTCGTGAAGTTTGCCACTTCTGTCTTAAGAAGTGTGAATTTGGCTTTGGAGAAATGTTTGACGCTGGTTTCCCTAATGGGGGTGGGGGTGGGATGTGGATGTCTAGGGTGATTAGCTTGTGGTCGGATCTGACCAATGAGGAATTGATCTCTGGTGTGGAACATCCATGTTGGTAATGACCAGGTCTAGGATATTGCTGCCCCTGGTGGGGGTGTGGATACATTGATCCAAGGTGTTAGAATTTATGAATTCCAGAAAACGTTGAGCAAAAGAGTTGGTACATGAGTAGTTTTCCCAGTTAATGGACGGGTAGTTGAAATTGCCCATTATTAGGGTGTTGGGTTGTACCTTAATATTTTCCAATGTATCAAAAAATGAGGACTGGGAGTACTGGGGGATGGTGGGGTATTTGTAGCAAGTTACAATTTGGATTGCAGTCTTGCCTAGAATTAGTTGCACTTGGATAATCTCAGATGCATTATAATGAGCAACTAGCCTGGAGGTGTGGATATCCTTAATGAATATGGACATGCCTCTACCTTTAGTGTTTCAGTCCAGGTTAGGTGGCCAAAAGGTGTGGTATGAATTATAGCCTGGTAATGCAGGGGTGCTCTCTGGAGATGCACACATACTGCCCACAGTTGAGGATGTCCCCTTTGTTCTTGTACACTGGCATGAGTATACTTATTCTCCAGTCATCTGGGATACACCTTTCTCTCCACACTACTATGAGTACACTTAGGAGCCATTTTTCCCCTATCTTTCCCAGTATCTTTATCATATCTGATGTGACCTGATGTGAGCCTGCTGTTTTCCCCAACTTCATTTTCCTTAGTGCTATTCTTACTTCTTCTAGGGTGGGCTCCTCATCTTCTCTCATCATAGACTGTTTCTGGGGAAGCTTCTGTGGGGTTTTCCTCATTCAGAAACTGATGGAAATACCCCTTCCATCTGCTTTTGATGTCCTGTGGGCTAGTGAGCAAGATATTGCTGGAACCCCTTATGGAGGGTGTCTTGACTATCTTCTTTATATTTCTATCCTTGCCTTGCACCTGATATAGTTTCTTTGTGGCACCTACTGAGTCATTTTCCTGACTCCAGACAGGTGTGAATTTGTAATTCCCCATCCAGTGATCCGGGCCAGGGAATGGCCCTGCTTAATGTGAATAGAAAGTCTGTTCCAAAGATGGAGCAATCTCTGAGACACATATCTGTCTCTCCAGCATGTTTTGTTTGAGCCACTGACTAATTTTAGTTCTTAGATCAGGTGACCATCTTGCTGTTTGAGTTGTGGATGTGTAGTGGCTCCGTCAGTGCTGAATTTGTGAGTGCCTTAGGTCACCCCCTTAATAGTCAGTAGGAGACAGAGTAGAGGGATAGGGCTTTTAGTCTGTCTGCATAATTCATGTTGTTTACACTCTGCATTTTCCTTGTAAGGAACCTCTGAGGTTGCCCCAGTTGCTGTAAGTGCCTAGTCAAGTACATGCCGGATGGGGCATTGTACTCGATTATTGATCTAATGAGGGCTGAGTACAGCAGGGCTATAATTTCCTTGGATCTGGATGCCATACATTTACTTATATGTTGTGCCACATAAAAGGATTTCCTCACTACTGTGGACATGTCAGTCAAAGTTCAGGCTACTGTCTATCTGAGTACCTAGATGTTTCACCTCTGATTCCACTGTAAGGAGTGTGCTATTGATGTTTTAATTTGCAGGGGTATTTGACTTATGAAAGGGTATGGTAATGCATTTTTTGGATTTAGTTTCAGGTCGTGACTCTGGTAACAATCATTTGTCTTATCTAGATCCTGATGAATGATATCTACATCATTGGAGGATTCAATAATAGCCCCCAGCTTGTAGTCATCAGCAAACATTGTCATCCAGAGGCCTTCCATATTTGACTTGACTTCAGAGAAGTATATTCCAAACAGGAGTGGTCCCTGTACTGAGCCTTGTGGCACACCACTAGTAACTGGCTTCTTGCTGGATCTGGATTCACCCACTTTAACCACATATGTCCTGTCCATGAGCCAACTGGCTATCCATTTGGTGACACAGGGATTTATGCCTAGTTTTGTGAGTCTATTTATAATACCTGAGTGGGAAATTGTATCAAATGCCTTGGCCAGGTTGAGGAAGGTGGCATGTACTCTTTTACCCTCATCTATGGCTTTAGTGTCTTTCTTACAGAAATCCACCAGATTCAGTAGGCATGATCTGCCTTCGACAAAGCCCCAATTGTTTTGGGTCCAGTGTTTGGAGGTCTTCTATGTCATTATTTATCAGGTTCATGATTATTCTTTCCATTGCCTTACATATAAGACTAGTCAAACTTATGGGTCTGTAATTTCATGGGCCAGTAGATGGTCCACCTTTATGCAGAGGGATGACTGTTGCTGTCCTCCACTCTATCAGGACAAAGCCAGTCTGGAGGTTGTGGTTAAACAGAGATCCTTATGGCCCTGATAAGTCTTGATTTAAGCTGTTTAAGAGACAACCTGGTATGATGTCAGGCCCAATTGTAGCTGTGCCTTTAACTTTAGAAAGCACAGTGGCAACCTGTTTTGGTGATAATTAGTAGTGGAGTGGTGGAGGGTATTTCTGGGGGGAGACCTGGGATGATGATGAGGTACAAATCTGAGCTGAATTTGTTGGCCAGCAGATTAGCTATGTCTTACAGCTGAGTATAGCTGATGCCATCTACAACTAAATCCTGACATTGTTGGGTGTTGCCCTTAAGACTGCAGACATAACTGAAAAATGGCTTATGGTTATCTTTAGCTCTTAAGGCTGTTTTTACCTCAAAGTCTACTTTCAGAGACTTGACTAGTACTCTGATTTCCTTGTTTAGACTAATGAAGGACTTATTTCTCTTTTGTGCACATTCCATCTTACTTCTTGATAGGATTTTCTTTCTTTTGTTGTACAACCTGTTAATACTAGTGGTCCACCAGGGTGGCTTGTTTTTGCGCTTTGACCGGGGTTTATTTCGTTCTGGTAGTGCATATTTATTCAGTTGCTTATATGGTCATACAGGACTTTTGTGTATGCCTTTGCATAGGTTTCTATATTTTTCTAGATTTGGGGGAGCTTGGAAGCTAGCTATACTATCCCTTAATAGGGTGTAATTTACCTTAGGGAAGTTCTTAAAGTTTTTGGGGTTAGTTGGAGGGACTAGTTTTACTTTTATTTCAAGGGACACCACTTTATGATCTGATCTTACCCATGAGGACATAACATTGGGGGGGGGGGCAGTGCAGCACTCTCTCATATTTGTGAATACCAGATCTAGGATATTTGTTCTCCTAGTGGGATTGCAGACTAGCTGATCCAGGGGATTTGAATTTCCAAAGTCAATAAATTTTTGGGTCTGCATGTTAGTGGTCATGTATACCTCCCAATTAATGAAGGGGTAGTTAAAATCACCCATGAGTATGGTATTGGGCTGGATGGTGAGTGATTCTAGTAACTTCGGACATGATTTATGGGTTTTGTGGTTCATAGTGGGGGACCTGTAGCTAGCAAGAATATAGTAATGAATTTTTCCCATGGTTAGTTGGACATGGAGTAGCTCAAGCATGTCATATTGTTTGACCAGTCTTGAGGCATGTGTACCTTTTTTGTAGATAGATATACCTCAGCCTTTAGCTCTTTCATGTTCAGTGGGTGTAGGAATGTATGACAGGCATTATAGCCATGCACTGCCGGAGTGCTTTCCATGGCTTTGAACCATGTTTCAGTAACTGTACAGATGTCAGCATTCTTCAAAGTGAGGAGTGCTTCCAGGGAGTGCAGGTTCTTGTTGAGACTCCTAGCATTGAGCAGTAATACCTTTAGCTTATCCTGAGTAGCTTTTATGTTTGAAGGTTTGTCTGTTTGGCAATATCTAAAAAAGGAGCTATAGAGGTGGATAATCTTTTGGCTAATGTGTGAAAGCTTAGAGGTACCAGTCGATCATTTTCTGTTGGTATTGTGGCATCATCCTTGTAGACTGTAGAATGCTGCTCAGTGCTACTATGGGGAGGAGTTTTAGAAAGTTCCAGTTAATAGATGATAGTGTAGTAATGAGCATTTCTACATTAAACTTGGAAAGGTTGTGTGTTATTTTATAAATATGCTGTTTAACTGGATGTTTGAGATGTCTGGTCAAACAGATTGGGAGATGATCACTGAGAGACTCTGACATTGTACCTGTGGTGGACTAATTGCTAGGGTCTGATACTAGGATCCAGTCCAATAGGGAATTTGATGTCTTGCTGTAATGTGTGGGGCTATTAATTAGTTGTGTGAACCCATATAGGTTCATGCTAGATGTAAGGGGGTTAGAAGTTTGTCAAACCAGTTGAGATTCATATCACTTAGTAGCATCTTTTCTTTTGGAAATGTTATGGATATCCAGTGTAGGATATCTTCCAGTATAGCAGTACTGTCAGCAGGAGGGATATAAAAGACAGTAATACATATTTATTTATAATTGTTTATTTTGGGGGAAGCAATTAAAAGCTGTGCTGAACTAAATTTTAGTATTGGTTTGTTATAAGGGAAAATGTGGAAGGTGTTGGGACATATTAAAAACATACCACTACTTGTCATCTTTATACAGTCATTACGGCTGATGTTATAGCCAGAAGGTGTAACTTTGGAGTTGTTTATGTTGGGTTTAAGTCAAGTTTCAGTTACAGTGAGAATGTCAGGCTTATGTTCGGTAATCCAGACATGTAGTTCAGCAGTTTTATTTCTTATGCTTCTAACATCTATTGGAGCAAAGATTAGATCACCAGGGCTGGGGAGCAGCTGTCGTTGGGTTAGAGAAGTGTGGGGAGAGAATTATGTTTGTGTTCAGTGTGATCGGTGTAGCCAGGATTAGGGTGTATATCTCCTCCTGTAAGGATTTTAGTATACTGGGGAATTATTCGTATTTGTTTTTTTGAGAAGATTTTTTGCAATTAACTTTGTTTTTTTGAGTTGAAGTGCAGTTAATCAGTCTATACTTGGAATAAAGGTGAGGGGCAATGTTAAATAGGTTTGGTGCAATGTGTGGAAAGTGTAAAAACGAAGTATGGATAGGTGGTTGGGACAAAGGTGGAGAGAT
The DNA here is from genome assembly GCF_019279795.1 of Protopterus annectens. Lineage (NCBI taxonomy): Eukaryota > Metazoa > Chordata > Ceratodontiformes > Protopteridae > Protopterus > Protopterus annectens. The sequence continues at coordinate 1,877,365,675 of NC_056726.1, forward strand.
GTTGAGAGATATTATTGAGTCATGGTAGGATGAATGATGGCACAGTAGGAGGAGGAGAATAGAGGAAAAGCTGAAGACTAGTATAATTAAGTACAGGAGTCTGTATTTTATAGATGTCAGGTAGCTGGTTACTAGCAATGAAGAAGGAAAGAAGAAGTTGCAGGGCAGTAGGAGATTTGGTGATGGTGGATTCCAAATGCTGGTACAGGATAGGTAAGGAGAGAAGTATTTTCTATAAAAGAGTTAGGTTGTCTTGGCATCTTCTCTGGAATGTAAGGAATAGAGGGGTATGAATGGCTATAATAATGTAGGCAAAATAAGAAGAAAATAGGGTTTATTTGGGAAAAGTAAACGATACAATGTGGAATACATAGGTACTATTAGGGAGTGTTGTGATTATGAATAGCTATAGTGCAAAGCAGTATGGGAGGGAGAAAGATAGTTGTGAATGGGGCTAAAAAATTAAATGGGGATAGAGAAGTAGGACAGAAGAATCAGAAGTGGAGGTGGATTGGACAGTCTATATTGACCATAGGTGTGAGATTGCATGTGAGTGTCTGGTGTGGAAGAACTACCATACCAGGGCTAGCCAAGTGGTGATGTCAACCTTGGCTCTAGATGATTGGCACTGTTCAAGTGACACACTGACCCCATGTGCAAAAATGGGAAAACGTGGTTGTGGATAGATGAAAGAACTACTTGGCTAGTGTCAACAAAGCTGATTTACCAAAGGAAGAAAAATAATTTGCCCACACTTAAAACAACAGAAAAGTTATGTTACAAGGCAGATTTACTTATCTAGTGTAGGGATACTCAGTAGTTAGATTCTTTTGCTTAAAGATGAAACCTGGAAGTGCTTCCAATGCCAACAGGCCATAATAGCCACTAACAGATAAAATGCATGGATAATGGAATGCTTACATATCTACAAGATGCACCCCACATTGCTCAATTACATTGCCGTGACTATCATAATGATACACTGGCAAACCACTCTGCAGCTAAGTCATGAAAAAACGCAAATTCTTATCCCAGGGATATAAATCCAAAGGGCGATATTCCATGTGATTCTTTCTTACTGCTGCTATTTTTTTTTCTTGCTGACACATTAAGCTGTTTACTTAATGGATTAAGCTATGGTTACAGTTTAAAGACAGTTCATCTACTTTTTGTGGATGAATTAAAATTGTATAGTTCATCAGGTGAAGATCTATGAGCACAGCTATACATGGTTAAAAATATTCTCAGATGATGTAAATGCAACATTTATAAAAGAAAAGATTCAGGTCGGACAGGTTCCAGGATACATTATTTGTAGACTATTGAGTGGAGGTTTCAACAGATAAAAGAGCAAAAACTGGTGCAAAAGAAGTATTTTACAGGAATGGAGCCCTATCCACATGGAGTTACCTAGCTATATTGCAATGAAAATATGTTACCTTGTATTGTTCTGATGGCACCACTGAAGCAGTGTTCCCAGTTTTCTATGTTCATTTTTTTAGAAGCAGGTGATAACATTATCACCACCATCAAACAATCATCACAAAACGATCCATCCGGATACAGGATCATAGGATCATAGGATCATAGGAAGTTACTAGGCTATTGGCCCTGAGGCCCTTTCAAGCCTAGCCAAGAATTTAGCCCATGTTCCAACAAGTCAGCATCCTATGCCACTGTCCAGAAGGGACAGAGATGGAATCCTAGGGGTGTATTTTCTGTTCCTCATCCAGTTATCCAGGTTTTGCTTAAAAAGGTTTAATGAAGTACTATGCTTTATGTGGAGAGGGAGTCTATTCCACAAAAGGTGGGGTCTCTGGGACACAAATATGTCATGCCTACAAGTCTTATTGATGTCACAGACCTGGTTGAGGTCATGCTTGTGGGTTACTCGAATGGACCTTGACTTGCGGATAAGCAGCAGTCCCATCAGGGCGAGGTTTGAGATTGCTTTGTATGCTAGACAGAGGTCACCTCTGAAGAGTTTGTAGGAGACTGAGTAAAGGAACAGGGTTTTTAGCCTATCTATGTAGGGTAGATATTTGAGGGCCCGGATTCTCCAGGTGAGGAACCTCTGTGGTCTCTCCATCTGCTGCATGTACTTTGTGAGGTACATGCTGAAAGGGGCATTGTACTCAATAATGGGTCTTATAAGGGAAGAATACAGGGATGTTATGACCACATTGCTCCTGGACAGGCTACCCTTACTAATGAGATGGGCCATGTAGAAAGCTTTCCATTCAATGGAGGCAATATGGTGATCAAAAGTCAGTTTGCTATCAATCTGGGTGCTCATGTCCCTCATGACTGATTGCATGCTTAGTACATTATTATCAATGTGATAATTTGTGGGGACATCACTCTCCCCAAAAAGGATGATGATACATTTTTTGGCATTCAGGTTTTGGCCATGTTTCTGGCACCAGCCATTTGCTTGGGTGAGACCCTTGTGGAGGATGTCCACGTCACTAGGGGAGTTGATGACAGCACCCAGCTTGCAGTCATCTGCAAACTTGGTCAGCCATAGCCGACTAGATTTGGCCTGCACCTCCGAGAAGTATATCTCAAATAGCAGAGGCCCCAATACTGATCTCTGGGGTAGACCGCTTTTTACGGGTCTTCTACTTGAGGTGGCTTCCCCTATTTTGACTAGGTGGTTCTATCAGCGAGATAGTTTGCTACCCATCTGGCAACATATGGATTAATGCCTAACTGAGAGAGTTTATCTATTATACCTGAGTGGGGAATAGTATCAAAGGCTTTGGCCAGGCCAAGGTAGGCAGTGTGCACCATCTTCCCCTTGTCTGTGCCTTGGTGACTGTCTCAAAGAAGTCGACCAAATTTAACAGGCATGACCTCCCCTTGATAAAACCAAACTGTGTGGGATCAAGTGTCTGGAGGTTGCCAGTGTCCTTGTTGATGAGGTCCATGATAATCTGCTCCATGGCTTTGCAGATCAGGCTAGTTAGGCTGATGGGTCTATAATTTCCTGGATCGGTGGACCTTCCCACCTTTGTGCAAAGGCATGACAGTAGGTGTCCTCCACTCAGCTGGGACAAAGCTGGTACTCAGGCTTTGGTTGAATAGGGTGCCTAATGGTGCTGCAAGTTCCTGCCTGAGTTTAGGTAGGATGCAGCCTGGGATGTTATTGGGTCCCATGAAGGCTGTATTTTTTGCCTTTGAGAGGGCAGTGATGACTTGCTCCCTAGAGATGAGGGGAGGGGGGCAGGTACTGGGGATGTCCTGTTTTACTGATGAGGGGACAGAGGAGTGAAGTTTTCACTGAACCTGTCTGCCTGCAGGTTGGCTATATCTAACACATTTGTTTATGTGATGTCCTTGACCACCAGTTCTGAGCAGATCTGGGTGCTTCCCTTGAGACTGCGGACATATGTGAAGAAGGCCTTATGATTGTCTTTAGTAGATGTGGCCAGTTTGGACTCGAAGTTTGCTTTGGAGGATTTCACTAGTACTGTTATTTGCTTGTTCAGGCTAAGGAGAGATTGTTTCCAGTTAGGCACCTGCCTCTTCTTGGTCCTGGACAGTAATTTTTTCCTTTTATTATAGAGTTTATTTATTGTAGATGTCCACCAGACAGGCTTACTCTTCCTTGAGGAGGAGGATTTAATCTTGTCTAGTATTCCTGATTCCATGCAGCTATATAAATGCTCGTATAGTACTTTGGGGTAGGTTTGGACATATGTGCAGTTCCTATGGAGAGGAAGGGGTCTGTGAAGCTGTTTATACCTTTCCTCAGGAGGTTGTACTCAGCCTTGGAGAAGTTTTTTGTTTGACCCTAGCTGGGGGGGGGGGGGTGTTCAGGGAAGATGCTGACTTCGAAATGACTGCTTTGTGGTCGGATCTTACCAGGGATGATGACACTGTAGGGATGCTGTAGTGGTTACTCATGTTGGTTAATACCAAGTCCAAGATATTTTCATTTCTTGTGGGGGGTGTCAACCAAGTGGTCCAAGGCATTTGCATTGATGAAATCAAGGCATCTCTGGACATTTGTGTTTTGGCATGAGTATTTCTTCCAGTCTCTGGTTGGATAGTTAAAGTCTCCCAGGATCAGGGTAAAGGGTTAAATCTTGACAGAGTCGAAGAGGTCCAGATAGGTGGAGTGGGCATCTTGAGTCAGAGCTGGAGGCCTATAGCTAGCTATGATTTGAATAGGGATCTTATCAATTGTTAACTGCACCTGGAGTGTTTCCTGTGCATCATACTGTTTTACCAGCCTAGAGATGTGTATGTCTTTTATATATATTGCAACTCCACCTCCTTTTGTTTTGCTGCCCATGGTTTGTGGTCTGAATGAATGATAGGATGAGTAACCTGGTATGGCTGGGGTGCTCTCCGCAGCTTTGAACCAGGTTTCTGCGACTGCACAAATGTCAGCTTCTTCCAGGGTTAAGAATGCTTGCAATGAGTCCAGTTTCATATTTAGACTCCTAGCATTTAGCAGCATGACCTTTAATTTATGTTTTGATGAAATTTTCATGTTGGTAATCAGGCAGGGTACCCAGCTAAGAACTTATGCAGCACTTACTGATATTGTTTGAAATGTCTGACAATTGTTTATAATTTTCTAAATATATTTAATATGTCTAACTTTGTTACTCCTGATTTTAACTGTACAGTATGAACTTGTTTTTTTTTGTATTCCTTTATGTCCTATAATTATTGTAATTTGTTTTTGTCATTTGTAAATGCTATTTGTAAACTATCTTGGAGCTTTTTTCTCCGGGTCTCTGCTGAAAACGGGCTTCTTGCCCAGCCAGACACTACCCAGTTAATAAATGAAATAAATAATTAAATAAATTATAAGAACCACCTTAATCAACGCTTACATTAATCGCATAAATCTATATCCACCAATATATCAGAAGCCATGGTTTTATTCTACAAAAAGTTAGAGAGTAGTAGTTATTTTCTATAATCTTCAGTAACATACTTAGTATTATGTCAGCAAAATATCACAATGTGTCGCAGGGATTGCTCATTTGATAAACCCAATTCAAAATTTGCCTGACAAATCTGAAACTGAATCCTTAAATAGAAGGCTGCTCCATAATGTTACATGCAGCCTAAAGCATAGACAATACCCAATCTCCCATCATCATAAGGCATACATGATATTTTTTTCCAAATAACTCTGTTCTTTTCTCTCTGGGTTTTATTTAGTTCACAGCTGATCATGCTGCTGAAACCCATTCAGTATAACCCTGGGAAATGACTAACATCTAAGCAACAATATCACTTACTTTGAGACTTGGTGACCTCAGAGTTCGTTACATTACTTAGAGTGTGCAAGTGGTACCCCTTTTGGGGTTTTTCCTCACGTGTAAAGGACATTTTTTGCTTTCTGTCCATCCAGTCTTCTGGATTCAACTAAATAGGCTTGGATAAAATGCATACTATACTTATCAGTCTGATATCAAACTTTCTTTTGGGTTGTTTTGTTGTTTGTGTGTTTTTTTTGGTGTGTAAAAATTTCTTGGAACTATTCATGTTCAAGAGGAAGGTTTATTGAGAAGGTAGAATTTAGGGTGCTATGGCATTCTTTAAAACTGTTATAGTGTTTAGTAAGCAAGCAGTAGCAGTACAGGTATCTGAATTATTTAAATCAAGCTGCCCTTTTTTGAATCTTGGAAAGTGGCGTGAGTACATAAATAGGATGGCAGAAACTTATCTGATTTTTTTTTGGGGGGTGACATAGTTGGCAGTGAAATAACTGTGGCAGATTTACAATGGTTATGGATAATGCATGCTTAGCCTCTATAGGCCCTATTCCTATTTCTGTCAGATGAGACTTAACTTTATACAAATTATAACACACCATAAACAATGGAATGCAGTATATATAGTGCTCACAGGTGTTGTCAAAAAGGAGATCCTTCATCAGTGCCTAATTAAATACGACTTTGATGCAAGGCTTTCTTAAGGAGCCCTCATCCCACACACTCCTTTGAATGGAAGTGGGGATAGAGAGAGTGGCCTGCTGGGAGGCTGTTAGCCTTCAGAGTGAAATATTGTGCACTGAAAATGAAAATCGTTCTTATATCACAGAATATAAAAATGCCTGTTCCCTCAGAAAACAGCTATACAGTCAGCCCAGCCAGAAACATACCTCCACACACTTTACCAGGTGGAGTGCAACACTGATCTCCCTTCTGCTGCCTCTCTCCGTGACATCAGTGTAAAAGGCTTTGTATAACACTTACCTATTACAGAGAAAGAAGTCAATTTCCACTATGCAAAGGCAACCCTAAAATACCTCATTATAAAATAAATGGTTTCTTTTCAAAAAAATGTTAAAAGTTAATTGCAACCCTCTATGAAAAATCTTATGTTATAGCTTCAAAACTGATATTACTGAACTTGTGCATGTTTAGAAAGATTAACATTCTTAATAATTCTGTACCTTAGGATAGTACAAATTATCAGACATGGTCTATCACTTGCATATTGCATAAGTCATTTGGAAGGAAAGGAACAACGCTACATGGTTATCTCTGGAGAAAATGTACTTACACCAAGTGGAACATACCCAGAAAAAGTAAATAAATAAAAATGGTAAATAAAAAAATCATTATATTAACTCATTTAGCAAAGCTGCTATAGACCACTTTGCAGGATGATGCCTGTTCTATCATATAAAGTTTAAAGAAAACAAAGAGAGGTATGTGCTAATTAAATATCACAACCTTGGCTGCACATATCTGGAAAAGTAAAGAGCAGGTAGGGAACTATTGTATAAGGTATGTAAATATATTTTTTAAAACAGCATTCATCTCTGCACATTTGAACTGTTAATGAAGCAGTAATCACACTTTTACTCTGTCCATCTTACAAACTCAAGATTGATACAGTAGAATGCTTGTTTAAACTAGTTTTCAGTAAATGAAAATGCTTTTGGTTATCTTAAATTGCACAGCTCTTATACATATAGCAGGTAATGCATTATTTCTTGTTACACAGACCTCTGTTAAAATTCACCAAAAAAAGCACAAATTAAGAGCTATCACTCCAAACCCATGCTTTGTACCATCTCTGGGGCTATTGCACAAAGGTACACTGTAATGAGATTATAGACGTGGTAGCTTGACTGTGCTGTTTTGCCTTGTCACCATACACTCAGCAAACTACAAACTGCTAATAGAAGCCATCAGCAGAACAGTTTTTAGACATTCCACTCTACTCCCAAGATATTGTTGGTATGAAAGGTATGATATTGTAACAAATAATAGCACACCTGCACTGAGGACTAGTGATTTAATCCACAGAACAATGCTGAGGTAATTGATTTTGTCCAGAAACAAAACAAGCCATTCTAATATCAAATTACTGTTGCTGAAAAAAATGCAGTGAGATTATTGTACATTTAAAACATGAAGACAGAAACAATAACTTTACAGGTGCAATACTTCATTAAAATTATACATGATATGACCTTTCCTTTGCTGCAATTTTCTTAAGATGCGGTGTCTATTGGAAATGAGATACTATTATCTTTGTACTAAAAGTGCTTTAGGTTTACTTCAAATAAATATCTGTATTACATGTTGCTCTCAACAAATAAAATATAAGCAAATGTGAAACATAGGAATTTCAGAGTCTTCTGGTTTGTTCATGGTTCCTAAATCCGAGATAGTAAATGCAGGACACTGTTGCCTGGTATCTATATATAAAGTGTATTATAGCTCACGGACATTACTACAGCCGCAGTTTCACATTCATTTTTAAAATATGTCAGAAATGTAATGTAAAAACGAAAAGGTTTCTGAAATATCAGCCTTTGTGATGCAACCCTGTCAAAGTGATTTCTTATGCGTAAACACTGCCTTACTATCACAGAATGCCCTGTTATAGGAGTTCATGAAATGTTGTCCTTAATGTTGACTTTGATGTAAAATCCTAGTCCTTATGTAGTACTTATGCAGTCTCTGTTTGCATGTCATGTGACACTGTTAAAATAAGCACAAATCATAGATTAAGGCTAGTCAGCTGAGAACCATCCTAGCAGAAACAACTTGCAACTAAAATATGATGGCCAAATCAATAAAATGAATGCAGTTTTCTGTGGCATGTGAAGCCTACTACACCCATGCTTGTAGGAGGCAGCACCTCTTGATCCTAGCAGCTAAATAAAATCATCTCCATAGTCATGCTACACCTGTGATTTCAGCCATGGCCATAGCCTGGATGAGCTGCTTTCCAAAAACCAAAATTGGATATATGTCTTTAACCCTCTAAATTTATCTTTGAAGTTTGCTGACCCTGTGGTAGGGCTGCTTGACAGCAGTCTCATGATACTGTCTTGGAAAATAATATTTCTGCCTACCACCAATGGTCGAGTGACATTAAAGACATGCAGGTAGGTGCGAGCATGAATGGGTGTGCCTTCCTTGAAGGTTGGGCGTCAGGCTGGCAACTCAGCACCGTAAAAATCTACTGCCAATTATTAGCGGACTGGAGTTCTGCTGTGGCGACCCCTAACCGGGAAAAGCCGAAAGACATTACTTTTTACCAAATAAACTAACGGCAGCTGCAAAAAAATTGTCACAGCTTTCAGCACAGGTCCTAGAGTATATTCTTGCAAGTTAAATCAACAAAGTTTATTCTTGTGTTGCTTTTTACATTTCTTGACACACTTTTTTTACTATTTTTTGCCATTCACTACCTGCTGACCATCAAGTTCGATGCCATCAGCCTATAATATCACATGCATCTTGTGGGTGGGTGGGGGGGGGGGGGTCAGTCATGGTAACTGTCACCAATGTAGTTATCCTGTATTTTTCTGCTACTCTATCACTTCTGCACACTGAACTTTTTAACTAGGATGTACAAGGAGCATCAGTGGCGAGCTGCCCCTTACTTCTGCAAAAAATAATTCCTTCCCTACTTAGCAGCAGCCCCAGCAGACAAGCATCTCTTGTCTCCATCAGGGAAATTGTGTCTTGAGTATGTGTCCCTGAACATGAACAATTGTGGCACAATTCCTTGAGAAAGGTGAGCTAGCTCAACAATTTCATCCCTCCCTCAGACTGTCAGCTCCATCAGGTTATGGAGTTGCTAATTGAACAGGGGTTCCCTGGTTCATAGTCAGGGCTTTATCTTTCCATGAGAGTTGGCTTTTCTTCAAATTATTGACTTAATTGGATGGCACAGTGGTGCAGCGGTAGTTCTCACCTGGAGTGTCTTCTGTGTGGAGTCTGCATGTTCTCCCTGCATTCGTGTGGGTTTTCTCCGGGTACTCCAGTTTCCTCCCACTTTACAAATGCATGCATCTGGAGCATTTCTCCCCAGGCCTCTGCTGAAAATTGGCTTTATTCCAAGTCAGACTTTCCTGTTAAGTAAATAAATTAACTACCTGGTTAACATATACTGCTCCTTGGGTAGCTGACAGAGGTATGCAATCTCAGGATAGCTGGAAGTAATGTTAAAAAAGGAAAGAGCAGTTTTAGAAGAGGAAATGTTGATTAAGCGTTGCATTTCTGAAACTTAGGATTTTCATGAGTATATCAGAAATGTTATGTTATTGATGTGTCAGTGTCATAGTACAGGTTTTCTTGCTGAAGAGAAAGTAGGCAGCCATGAAAACGATAGCTCAGTACTGAAGCTGTTTAACTTCAGAGCTAAAGGAAAATAATGGAATCTCTATGGAAATGAGTAATAAATGTCAGCAAGAAATAATCTTTCTCAGAAAGGCAAAGGATCAAATATTCTTAAATCTACAGTGATATAGCTATGCAATATAAATGTAGAAATGTCTCATTTTTTCTTGAATGGGTGATTACAAGTTGTGAGGTAAGGATGGGTTATAGGCCTAGGCTATTTAGATTTTACTGAAGGTATTTGTCACGATCTTCCACAAAAGACTACTGAACAATAGAACATATACCTTGTATTATAGGTATACTAGGCTAATGACCACAGGGACCTTTATAACCCCTTGCCATGCATCCCAAATATATCCAACAAGTTTTGGTGCCCTAGAGGTTGTCTTAGGGGGTATATGTAAGTTAGGGCATTACAGGCTTTCTCTGCCCATTAGAGATGTAGGTGCCAGTCTGTGGTGAATTGCTGATTCCCAATCCACTGGACTAGGTTATACTTAGGTTCATAGATAAGTACAAGGCTAACTGGATTTGTGGACTGTTTTATGCATAGCCAATTTCTGTTAGTGAGAATCAAACCCTGTACCTCTTGTCTGTGAGGTAAACATCTTAACCATTATGCCACCCCCCAAATCTTGAATAAGGTTAAGAAAGAACCCTACTTCATATGGATGGGGACCCTGTTCCACTGAAGAGATATTCTCTGAGACACATACGTGTGTCTCTAACACTTCTATTTATTTTACAAGGAAGGTTTATCAAGTAATTCTGAAACTATTCATTTTTTAGACATGCAAATGGTCCATCAAACTGGATTCCAAGGATGCCTTGCATGTCTGTCATAGATCACCCTTCAACAGAAATAGGAGACAGAGTATAGTGATAGGGCTTTGAGGTGATCTGCATAGGGCGTGGTGTTAACACCATGTATTTTTTGTGAGAAACCTCTGTCCATATTCCAGTTGTCGCATGTATCTGGTCAGACACATACTGACGGATGAATTGTACTCATTGATGGGTCTGATGAGCGCCAAATACAGTGAAACAGTGACTTCCTTGGCATAGATGCCATGCTCTAGCTTATAAGCTGAGCAACATAGAATAATTTCCTTACTATCTTAGACACATGTTGGTCGCAAGCCAGGTTACCAAATACATACATCCTAAAATCCCTGACTACTGGGTTTAGGGGCATGTTATCTATGAGAAAGTTTCCTGGGATAGTCAACTTCTCAAAGGACATTATTATGCATTTCTTGGCACCGAGTTTTAAATTGTGGCTCTTGCACCAGTCATTAGCCCTTCCTGGAGGATATTAGTGTCTTGGGGAGATTCTATGACAGCAATTAACTTGGTCAGCCAAATTCCTTTGACATTGGTGTTGACTTCCAAGAAGTGGATGTCAAAAAAGGATTTGACCCAGCACATACTGTTGTGGGACACTGCTAGTGACTGGCCTCTTTGTGGAGGTGGATTCTCCTATCCTAACTTCTTAGGTCCTATCTGAGAGTCTGATGGCTTTCCAGCACATAGCATAGAGATTTATGCCTAATTCCATGAGTCTGTGTGCAATGTCTGATTGAGGTATTCTATTAAATGTCTTAGCCAGGTAAAACTATACAGTATGCACCATTTTGCCCTCATCCATTGCCTTGGTGGCCTTCTCAAAGAAGTTTGTCAGGCTGAGTAGGCGCAATCTGCCCTTGATCAAATTGTGTTGGATATGGTGTCTGAAGGTTTGCTATGTTATTATTAATAATTTCCATGATAATTCTTTCCATTGCTTTGCATATGAGACTAGTCAGACATATGGATCTGCAGTTACCAGGATTCATTGATGGCCCTCTCTTGTATAGAGGGATGACTATTGCAGTTCTCAATTCACATGGCCCAAAGCGTGTCTGGAGACTATGGTTAAATAATAGCTACAGTAGTCCTGATAGGTCATGTTTCATGCTAGTTAAGAAGCATCCTAGCATATTAGCTGGGCCTATTGATATGGTGGTTTTGACCTCAGACAATGCATTTAGGACTTGCTTTCTAGTGGTAGTTTGGGGGGTTTATTTGCTGGAGGGAGGCTGAACTGAAACGTGGGGTAAAACTGGAGCTGAATTTATCGACCAGTAAATTTGTTCTTCCAACTCTGTGTAGGTGGCTTCATTTGCAATTAGTTCTGCACACTGTTGTGTACTGCCTTTGAGGTTGTGGAAATAGCTAAACAAAGCCTTATCTGAATACGTATATAATACTTTCTTATTATTTACTTACAGTACCTCTCCTTAAACAGTTCTGTATTCTCAAGTGGTCTGTTTTGCCTTCGCAAATTAGTTTTATATATTATATCTTCTACTATGACTTTCTTCAGCCTGCTTTTTATTTTTGTTAGCAATTTCTTTTATGCTAGATACCATTCCACAGAAACATTCATTAATATTTATTTTTACTGATCATGTTCTGCCATATGTTTAACAGTTCCTCAACAGTTAACAAATCTCTTCCCATTTTTCCCATATTAACTCTATTTCAGCACATTTGCATCTATTTCTGATATCTAAAAAACAAGCAATCTCTGTGGTATCCCAAAGTCTCAAACAACCCATTAAATAAGTATAGTGGGGTCCAAAAACAAAACAGTGTAAGAAACTTCTCTTATAGGTTCATAGGTTCATAGGTAGGTACTAGGCTATCTTCCCGAGGGCAATTATAAGCCTAGCCAGAGTGTGTCGGCTTTCGCCACCCCATTGATTAATTACCTGATCCTCTGTCAAGCAGAGACAATAAAGTGATCCCAGGGGTGTATTTTCTGTTACCCATCCACTTGTCAAGGTTTGTCTTGAAGAGTGTTAGTGAGGGGCTCTGCCTGATGTAATTTGGAATTTTGTTCCAAAGCATGGGGAGTCACTGTGACAGGACTCTGTCCCTCCAGCATGTTCTATTTATTGTTGTGGCAAGGTGTAGCTCACTAGAGTGCGTGGCTCGCAGAGACTTGGATTTCTTTAGGTGGAGCAAGTCCATCAATTCTGAGTTGGACATGGCTTTGTAAGTCAGGCAGAGATCAACTCTGAGTAAGCGATATGCCACTGAGTACAGCGGAGTTTTTTCAGTCAGGCTGCATAGGACATATGTTTGAGGCCAGTAATCGCTTAATACAGAAGAGGTAATAAGAGATCTGGGGACCCAGGTAGATAGTAATCTCTCCTTTGACAATCATATTGCCAAAGTAATTAGGAAATCCTTCTATGTGGCCCATCTAATTACTAAAGGGTTTGCATCTAGAAATAAAGAGGTTATAGTGCCCCTCTACTCGTCACTCATTAGACCCATCATAGAGTACAATGCCCCATTTGGGATGTACCTCACAAGACACTTCCAACAGCTGGAAAGACCACAAAAGTACCTCACCATTGTGGAAGATTTTCAATCCATATTTATCTAGTTAATCACTGTATATTAATCAGATCAGATAATGGTAGTAGAAGTAACAAACTTAAACTCATTCTAAGTCAAAAAATAATAAAAAATATATAGTTTGAAATATTATACAGAATTATTAAGTATTCAAAAGTAATCCAAGCAGGGTAGACAGTTTCCAGTCGAAAATCCTTTATTAAGTAGTATACTTTTATTCCAGTCACTCTGCAAAAGAAGGTCATTAACCATGGACATGAACTTTCTGGCCATCTCTGCAGCTAGCTTGGTAGATATGGGCATCTTGAGGTGATGCAGCAATTGCCTTATGTTTATTGACAAACAACCTATTCTTAAACAAACTGATAAAAGTATGTGAGGTCCTAGATATGATTAAGCTTGGCTTGATGAATACGTATAGATAATGTATACATACACACACACACACACACACACACACACACACACACACACACACACACACACACACACACACACGCACACACACACACACACACACATACTGTATATAAATATATATATATATATATATATATATATATATATATTTGTGTGTGTGCTGATGTCTATATCCATTTTACTTTTGTCTGTAACATTACAAAGAAGGTAACCAACAAGTTTCAAGCTACCTTGCAGGTGTCAGAACCTACACCCCCAAAACAGCTTTTTTTATTTATCAGTTATTAGCAGAGGCTGGTTCATAGATACATAGAATTTATTGATGACAATCACCCAACAAACTTTCAGAAATAGGAGGAAAACGTATGCTGACACAGGGGAGAATATATAAACTCCACAAAGATAGTGGCCAGCAGTTTGGATTGAACTCCAAACCCCACCCCAGGCCTTATAGCTGTAAGAGCACAGAGTATATCATTGACTACCCTTTACAGGAAGTAGTTACTTTGTGTGAAAAAACACACTTCTACTTGTGACTGCTATGTTACTTTTAATAAGATGATTTTAAGTAGAAATGCTTCAAGAATAAACTTATCTTTCTGTTTTTCTATTTCACTGCATCATTAAAGGATGAAAAAAAATAAATGCACATCCGTTTCTCTTAAGCAAGGAAAGAAGCACTCTGGACAGCAAGTAAAACAGCATCAAATTTCTTAAAGCACTAATAATATTGCAAATGAGAGGCCTATACATGACCTACTGAATGAGGTAGTTTGTCCTGTGGTTAAGGGAAATTTGTTTCATTTACCCATTCCACAGAAGGATAACCATATGAAGCAATATGTTCTACATGTCACCCAACAACTACACATAAATACACGTTTTCTGTCACCCCACAACTCCAACAAGGGGTTCAAGGAGAAGATTCAGTATTGGAACAAACTGCTTCACTGCCTGTAATAGTAGTCAAGCTGGTACCTAAACAATGATTTTTGTTCATTTAATTAACATATTTTTTGAATCTCAGTTAGGAGTCCCCCAGGTATCTAGTCTGGACTGAATACATCTTCATTTCCTAAGTGAGCTCCAGAGACTCACTACCTTACTGCTGCTCTCTTGTTGGTAGAAATTCCAGTTTTTGTTATGGGTACATATAGTGAGCAAATATCAGTGGGGCATATGATTATTTCAGGTTATTTCGGTGCTGACTTTTTGTTGGCACACACTAGATACCTGCATGTGTACTAGTGCTGTATCCTGGGACTGACTTTTGCAAAGGAGTACTTCAAGTTGATGCAGCACAGAACATGAGCTCCAGAAACTCCAAAACCTTCTAGTTTAGTGGACCTCCATAAGTAAAAAAGAAAACAGGACTCTTTCTCTCCCTCCAACTTCATCTAGTTCAGATGAGGATGAAAAATAGTTATCATGGGATAAGAAAACTCTAATTGTAATTTCCAGTTCTTTCCTTAGGGGTTTCATCTTTAGGGATACTTGTTTGTTTGTCTTTTCGGCTTTTCCCAGTTAGGGGTCGCCACAGCGGAACTTCGGCCCGCTAATGATTGGCAGTAGATTTTTATGGTGCCGAGTTGCCAGTCTGACGGCCAACCTTCAGCGAAGGCACGCCCATTCACACATGTCTTTCGGAGGCCACTCGACTGCGGGGAGGACATGCAGACTCCACACAGGTGAAACAATAATTCAAGTGGCCCATAGCACAGCTTTATTTCACCAGAATTATATATGTGAAGTTGCTCAAGCTTCCAGAATAGTGGATGGATATGATGCCAGCCTTCAAATTCTTATGGCCAAGGCTAAAAGACAGTTCTGCTTTTGAGTGAGTGACTCCTATTGTCAGTTCACCTTTTTGCCATTAGCCTTTCCTGCTAGTCCCAAACTTTTTGCCAGCTATGTTGATTTTGTTTCTGCTAACCTACGATTTTGGATGTGTGCATCTGCCCTTTTATGGACAATTGCTCAGTCAGGACATGTGCCTTACTGAACTTATTTCTGGCAGTTTGAAAGACTCAAATACTTTCGTGTCTTAGGAATCTCCTTTAAATATAAAAAAAACTCTGTTCTAACTTTGACCAAATGATTTCTAGAAGGTAAAGTAAACTGCAATAATCCTCAGCTGACCACCAAGAAGCGATAAATTCAACAAAAATGCAACATGTTACATGTATTTATTTATTTATTGGCATTTGTTTGCCAGGATAGTCCACTGGGCCATTAAGAGCCCATTTCTAGTGGAGGCCCAGGGAGAAAAGCTCCACAATCAATAAACATAGACATAGAACAGGATTTAACATTTGTAAAGGTCCATAAACATGCACATGAAGAAGTAATTAAGAATTAGTTACAGTAGAGGTGAAATAGGATTTGTCAATAGTTACAGTTAAAACAAAATTATAATATGAAGGGAGACAAATCAAATGTAAAGACTAACAATGTATAACACTTCTGCTATACAAGTAGTAGAGTACACACAACATTGTATAGTTTGTGGTCATTAAAAATAGGTAAGAGGAAGTATATAATAAATAAGGGAAATAGAAATAAGAATATATTCAAAGAGTAAGGTAAGCCTAGTTTTAAAGGGTTGTTGGTTGGTACAAGAGCAGATCCAGCTAGAAGAGAGGTAGACTTGTAAAGGACTTTTGAATGATGTTAGGTTTTAATTAGATCTAAGGTAAAGCATTCCAGGCTTTGGCTATGGAAAAAGTATACAGAAACTGGCCGGCAGGTAGGTTGGCTTGTGTAGCTGCAAAAGGTGTCAATTTTCAGATCTGAGATTCCTTTTGGATAGATAGTTGCTGAATAGTGAGGTGAGGACAGAACAAGCTAAGGGTTTGTAAATTAGTTTTTCTGCAGTTGTTAGTTGCAGGTAGGATAAATAGTTTGGGCGTTCAAGCCACTTAAGGGAGTGTAAAGCTGTACAGTGATGGGTGGGATGTTTGCCATTTATAGCAAACTTAGTGACTTTGTTATAACACATTTCAAGCTTAGCTATTAGGAAGGATTGTAGGTTAGTAAGTAATGGGGTACCAAAAAAGAAAGAGGGAAGTAGAGAGGTGGTAGAGAGGGTTGATTTAGTGGAGGGGCTAAAAGGTGTTTGTGCCTATAAAGAACATATAGCTTTTCGTGTGTTTTTTGACATTATTCTGCAGATGCATGTGGAATTTTAGCTGTTTATTGCTAATTACGCCCAATAATTGAGTGTAAGTAACAACTTCTATTACTGTTTTGCTTTGAGAGAGAATGGTAAACTGGGTCTTGTCTATGAGGGTTTTTTTCCCTGGGGGTAAATAGAAGTAGTATGTTTTTATTCAGATTAAGTGAGAGGTGATTCTTACTGAGCCAAGTCTGCACAGAGGTAATGGCCAGGTGAGTGATATGTAGAAAATCAGGCATGGAATTAGCAGAGCAGATAATGGTAGAGTCATCAGCTTATTGTATTAGAGAGCATTGCGTGAATGATGACTGGAGACTATTAATAAAGATGGTGAAGAGGAGCGTTCCTAATATAGAGCTTTGAGTGACACCAGTGGGGCTGTTAAGGTATGAGGAGAGGGACTTCTTCCATTTAAACTGCCTGTTGTCTGTCAGATTGGGAACTTGAGAACAAATTAAGAGAGGGGAGACATCAATTTCTGAGAATTTATTTAGACATAAGGGATGGGAGACTGTATCAAAAGCCTTTGATAAGCCGAGAAATAGGGAAGAAACAATTTTGCCTCGGGCTTTGTTGATAATATCCATGAATGATATTGGGGCAGTCATAGTACTATGATCTGGTCTAAAACCATGTTGTGTAGGAGATAATATCTGGTTATTAAGAAGGAAGATTAGAAGCTGTACATGAATGCATTTCTCAAGGAGCTTGGAGATGGGGGACAGAATAGCTATAGACAGTAGTTACAGATATCAGTAGAGCTGCTGCCTTTATGCAGGGGTAGAATAAATCCATTTTTCCAATTTTTTGGGACATAGGATTCAAGGATGGATCTATTAACTAGTATACTGACAGAGTAGGCAATGGCATCAGCAGCTAGTTTTAGATATTCTGTGGGTAGGTTATCAGCTGCACTGGAGTTAAGTTTAAGTTTGAGGAGTATTCTTGTAGTAATAGCTGGAACTGGTTTAAGTGAGAATGTAGATGCTGGTTGGGTTGATGTTTCACCACAGACTTTTTGCTATAATGCACCTTATTAATTAGATGTGGCAGAGCTTGTTGAATTCTCTCTTACCCATCTTATCTTTAGCTAGCTCTCCTTTCTCCTGCATGAAATATGTTTTTTCATTCCTAAGATGTAATATTATTATATTAGTAGAAAATGTAGACCTCTTACATAAATTGTGCATATTATTGTCCAGTCTGCCTTATCAGCTGCTCCCTTGCTCTCTCCTTCTATCTTCCCATTATTCATTTCCTCTGTCCAAAAGATTTAATCCCCTTGCAAGAGTGAGAGTTTGCAGTGTCACTGGCACAACAGGTAGCACACTCACCTTTGGTGGAAAAGGTTGATGGCTCTATTCCCACACCAAGATGATCAACTGCTCACTATGCAGTGCAGCCCAAAAGTTGTTCTACACTCCTGAGTCTGCTATCCTTCAAATGCGACATTAAACTAAGGCCCCATCTGCTTGAGTCAGTGGTAGCTCAGGTGGATGTAAAAGATCCCACAGTACCTATCAAAAAGATTAGGAGTTCTTTGTTTACATAATCCATAATTATTTATACAGCCATTAATTATGTACATGCTTACTTATTTACAATACATACATATCGTTCAATTATTTACAATATATGATTTGACAATGTGAGGTATTGCCAGCTATGCCAGGATATGTAACTTATGAGAGCACAGCTATCTGGAATGTAGTAAAGAATTAGATGTTATTTGAATATCAAACTGATTTGTATAGATGTTTGAGCTGGAAATGGATTTGTAAAGTTGCTTGTGTCAAAAATGTACTGTGTGTGCCCTGCTGGAAAGAAAAAGAAATATACATGCATTATAGTAACTGTTGAAATGTATATGTTTTAGCAGGGAATAATGGAAGAGAAAAGGTTAAGGTTAGCTTGAGCTAACTTTGAGAAATAGTAAGAAATTAAATTACAGGGCCTAGGCTATAACGATGTTATCTCACAGTTTCGAATGAAGCCAGATATGCAATGTCTGTAAGAAGCATGGTTTGTTAGTCTCTGTTGGAGCAGTAGAAGTTTGTAATTGTTTTATGACTTCCAGAAGCTGCACCAGATCTGAGAATTGCTCTTATGTGTGTATTATTGACATGTAGGTGCCAAAATCCTGGCAGTTTCTATCAACCAGGGGTTGCATGGGAACCAGAAGTCAGATGACCAGATGTATGCGATGTTATTTTGTATAGTAATATTGTTTTAATATTAGGTGAGACAGAAGTCTCAGGGCAGTCTGTTCCTTGGGAACCTGACATAGAAGGATTCCTCATCTACTTCATTTTGCCTTGCTCTATTAAGTAAGTAGGAACAGTAATTCTCCAGATTAGTCAGGAAAATATAGTGAGAATAGTTAAGTATTGCTTTTTTGTAACTGTGTGAATCTTTCCAGTGGTGTTATTTTTAATATTTCCTGTGATGGATACTCTGGTGTTTACAGTAAATAGATATTTCATATTTTCAATTTCTTTTATCATTTATTATTAGATATATTTAAACTTTTCATTGTGGCTGGTCCTTTACAGAATATTTTAACATTTGACAGTACCGATATCTATTGGTGACATTGTGGCCACTACTGAAGCCTGGCCATTTAGTCAACATTACCATTTGTATGGATATTAATTTCACTCAGTGTAATTGGGTACCCTTGCAAGAGCCTTAGGTAGCTGGCTTTGTAGTGTCTAGTGGCAGTAACTAGAGGCATAACTACTAAATCTGTGCCAGCCTTTTCCAGGTGTGTGTGTGTGTGTGTGTGTGTGTGTGTGTGTGTGTGTGTGTGTGTGTGTGTGTGTGTGTATGTGTGTGCATGTGTGTATGTGTGTGTGTGTGTGTGTGTGTGTGTGTGTGTGTGTGTGTGTGTATGTGTGAAAATCAAATCTGACAGTGTGTTTGTGTATGTGTGTGTGTGAGTGTGTGTGTGTGTGTGTGTGTGTGTGTGTGTGTGTGTGTGTGTGTGTGTGTGTGTGTGTGTGTGTGTGTGTGAGCTACTTGGAGCAGGGACAAACAGCACTGGTTTCACAGAGATGGTGTTGAAGGACTTGGCGTGGACACTCAACTGAGGACTTAACCCTATAGCTGTGCTAGTGGGGAGCCTTATTGGGGCCCCTGGAAGGAGACAGATATAAAGAAATCCAGACCCCCAGGCTTACTGTGCTCCCTGTGTGCTCTTAAGGGAAATTGTGCTTGATGCATCTGGATGCATCTGATGTCTGGAAATACTGAGTGTATCCATTTGTATTCCAAGTGAATGCCCCTCTCCAGTGTCAGTGGTGAGGATTCAGGCTCCTTGATTACTGGCCCAGAGTGGGGATGTCACCCATGCACGCACACACACACACACACACACACACACACACACACACACACACACACACACACACACATATATATATATATATATATATATATACTATTTAAAACTCACATCCTCTTTTTATATTTAGCTTCATCAAATAAATAACATACTTTTTAATTTTTAGGTACCCACTCCAGTTTCCACAACCAATGCCTTATTTTCTTCAGCATCATTGCCAAGTCCCATTTTTCATGAAACATAATTTCCTTAATCCTCTGATTCCATATCAGCCATAATAAAACACGTATTTTTTTTTTATCAAGGCTTTCAACCTCTTGCTTCTATAACACCCAAATTCAATTATATCCATGTTTAAATTATTAAATAAAAAATGGAAAAACAAACAAAACAAATCTTGCAGTCAGAAAAAATGCCGTAATTTTGAAACTAAAATTTATTGTTAGCGCTTTTGTCACCTTTCATTAAAGGAACTTCTTCAGACATTTGTAATAGCTCAATTTACAATTTAAATAGTCCCAAGTTGATGACATCATGGACCTCCCATTATCCAAATTGAGCAAGTATATAAGTAAATGCATTCAGATTTCTTTGTGTATAAAAACTTTTTAAAAGACAAATTCTTCACTGATATTAATTACAACAAAAATGTCAAATATTAAATATTAAATGGCCCCCTAGAAATGTTTTTTACCTGGTTAATGCTTTAAGTTTTAAAATACATTTCAGGGAACAAGAATCATTCAACCCAGGGTAGGAAAAGGCGTGTCTCTATCCCGTTATCGAAATCTTATTACATCGAATCACTAAAGCTTGAACTCTAGTGATCGATGTAGTAAAACATCGAATAACATTTAAAAAAACAAGCAAACAAAAATAAAAACTAACTAGCATAGACAGGGGGGCAAGCCCCCCTGCACCCCCCACACCCCCCTACTTAAATATTCCAACTCCAAGACAGCACTATATTGAGGTAAATGGAAATCTCCCCCTATGGAGATTTCCATTTACCTGCACGATGTTCTGTGCTTTTGATGTCGTGGTGCCGACAACATCAGCTTTGATATTGTCAGCTTTTGACATCGTGAAGTAGACCCAGAAAAGGCATTTACTCTCAGTTGCCATAGCAACTCCCTCTCCTCGAGTCTAAAAGTCCAAGGCCCCCTCCTGGGATTCAGATCTATTTTCTCAATAACCATAAAAAGGAAAGTGTGGTTGGTGTGTTCCAAAATATGCTTAGACAAAGCATTGTTGTTGTCCTGTCTTCTAATACTATACTGGTGCTCATATAACCTTTGTCCAAAGTGCCTCTCAGTCTTTCCTATGTCGAAAGAGGGGCAATGTTGGCACCTAGCTAATTATATAACACCTGTTGTCCCGCAGTCAAATCTTCCTTCTAAGGAATATTTAATATTCCCTGTAGTAAATGAGGAAGAAGTTTCTATATGTTTACAAGAAGAACATCTTCAACATTTCTTCATCCCTTTGTTAGGAACATATGGGTTAACTTCTTTTTCAAGTAGTGTTTTTAGATTAGAGCCTTTTCTAAACATCACCCTAGGTCCTGACCCTAACTTGTTCCTAGCCAGTGTCCTCGTTAATCATGACCCAATTTTTATTTATAACCTCCCTCAGGAGTTTTGGCATTACTTGAAAAAGTTGTTATAAAACTGATGTTGTAATCTTAATCGTCCTTTCTATTAAAAAAGTGTTCTGCCAAGACCATTGTTTCATCACCCCTTAAGGTTCCCCTATTTAAAATGGGCTGGAAATGTCCCATTTCCCTTTTCTTTCTAACCTCTATAACAATCTCATCCAATAAATCTATTGGGTATCCTCTCCTGGTGAACACCCCCCACAAGTTTTTACACTCCACCTCAAAATCAACATCCAGTGTAATCATCCTTGCCACCCTTACCAACTGGCCCTTTACAATGGCCCTCTTCTGGTGGTAAGGGTTATTACTGCTTTAGTAAAGGAAATCATTGGAGTGTGTAGGTTTGTGGTATATTTTGGCAATATACCTACTATGTGTTATGTCCTTAACAAGCCACACATCTAAGTATGATATAGCTGTAATATCAAAATGATATGTGAATTTCAAAAGGGGTCATGTTGGATAAGGTCTCAACAATTTTTGGGACCTCTTCTTTATCTCCCTTAAAAATCAAAAACATATCATCAAGGTACCTTGTGTACCAGTGTACCTTGCTTTTGAACATTTCATTTTGGAATAATAAATGTCTTTCCCAATACATCATAACACAACTGGTGAAATTGCCCCCACAGGGTGACCCCATCGTGACACCTGTTTTCTACAAAAGTAAATCCCCGTCAAATATGAAAAAATTATTAGCCAATACTAGTTCTAGGAGGGTAATAATTAAATCAGTCTCCTTGCCAGGTGCCCCCTTTTCCAAAAGAAAGTCCCTTACCCAGTCTAATCCCGTATTCTGGGGAATGACTGTATACAGGTCCTTAACATCTATTATAATGAAGTTGTATTCTTGGTTAAATTCCAGGTTATTCAGTGTTCCTGAGAACTGCCAGGAGTCTCTGCAGATTTGTCTCCCTGTTTCCAAGTATTTTTTCATTTTCATATCAACAAACTTAGCACAGGCATATGTTATGGAGTTCCTACCATCAGTTATGGGTCTAAAAGGGGGGGGGGGTCATTTAAGGTCTTATGCATTTTTGGAATCCCAAATAGGACCGGGGTAACTGGAGTTATCATATCCAAAATAGTTCATTATATCTATATCAATTAACCCCTCCAAAAACAAGTCGTTAATCAGTGTTTTTATATGGTGATAGGCCCCATTCATTTCACTAACCGAGACCTGCTCATATGCTTCACTGTCCAGCAAATCTCTCATTTTATTTTTGTATTCCTCCTGTTCCATAAAAAACAATCCTCCCCCTTTATCAGGATGCATAACCCTGACTCCTGTTGTCATTAGTTCATTCATTTCCTGAACTTCTGTTTTAGTCAAGTTTTTACTGCTATATACATTACTGGAAATTCCCAAAAGGTGTCTTATATCAATCTCACATGATTTCTCAAAATGGGCAATAATCGCTGTAATGGGGGACTAAATACACTCGAAATCCTAAACTCTGGTAGTACAGAAAAAGTGTTACCTAAAAGTAGTTTAAGGTTTAGTTTGCAAGCATACAATTTTAAGTTCAGTAAAGTCCTTGCCAAATTTGCCCTACTTGAAGGGACAAAGGTAAGTCCTTTTGCACGTGTTTTGATTAACCCAGGTTTTACAGTCTCCATGGTATAATTGTAGATGTTAATGTCACCTTTTAAATTTGTGCAGATGCTGAAATGATGGATCAAACCCTCCACTCCACCAATAATGTCCCGCTCTGCTACCTCCTTCGCCTGTTCTGCTTCCTGGTTTAGGCATTCCTCTGGTTGTTGTTCTGGGCTCTGCTCACTTTCTGCTGCTGGCCATTGCGAAAATCCTGTTGCTGGAAATTGCCATTATTGTGTGTTTCTCGGCCTCTGAGTCAATTGTTCCAACCCACAGGGGTGTCGGGTGTTTCACCGTCAGTAGTATTTCCCAATGTAATGGATTGTGTTTCCCCTGGTGCTGTATTTATAGAGGATTCATTGTTAGAAAGGACTGTCCCATTAGATTGTTGTGAAGAAGGGGGAACTGGGTATGCTCTGCCGCATTCATATTCCTTCCGGTCCCTGTCTAATTTTTTCATTTTTGCTCCATTTAATTTCTCTATGGTTGCATCAATACTAGTAAAGATGCGACAAAAGTCAAACTTGTATCTCAAAAAATTAGAATCAAATTTGATCCTTTGTTCTAATAAGTTCAATTCGCTTTTCAGCCCATCCATTTGTAAAAAAATGTTTTTTGACAAGTAGTTCAAGGAATTCAATCTTTTGCTTGTCAAGTAATTTCAACAAGTCCAGGTGAAAGGGGGAATCTTTAACCAATAGTCTCCATAAAAAATCTTGACTTTCTATATGTCTTTTGTTTCTTTTCATTCATGCAATAATGGCATTTCTTTCTTCAATATTTAAATTCTTCCAAGGATATATCCTATAATATTTTTCCATAATCTTTTCATACCATTCTTTTCTCTTGTTATCAATTTCATTCACATTTTTTCCACAATATAATCTTGCCTTGATAATTTTCCATTTCTTTATTACAACAAACTTTTCTTTTTCTTAGGCTAAGAAAAGTCAGACATTCTATTTTGTATTTTAATCTTAATTTTTTTGTTAATAATGAACCTTCATTTTCCTTTAAGCATTTAATTACTATGTACAGGTTTAATTATGAAATATATACTATAATGTTTATTAACCCTGAACCACCTTTCCCTTTTCACATACAATATTCCTCTTTTGACAGGGTTCAACCTCAAACTCCAAATGAAAGAAAGTACTATGTTATACACATCTTTCTCTAGGTTTAAAGGAAGACTATAAACACCAGCTGGAAAGGCGATCTTTGCTAACAGCACAAAATTTATTAAATAGACTTTCTTTTTAAATGAAAGCCTAAAAGACTTCCAAAAAACACTTTTTATACAGAATTTACAATTTCTTGTTTCCTGAAGTTTATCCCAAACATTTTAATTCTATCCTTATTGAAATTTAATTCACTATTCTTTCCCTCAAAACCTAAACCTTGACTTTTGTGTTTATTTAATACAAAATCAATAACATGAATAATTTCTTGCATTTGTTTTATCACTGTATTCATGCTGAATCAAACTGAATACTTTGCTTAAATCTCCTACCATTAACTTTTGCCTGAACATTTCTAACTACTATATCATCTACTATTTCCATAATTAACAACAAATCTAGAACTTTTTCCCTTTTATGCCAAGCACATGTTCGTTTACATCATAACCTATTTTTTCTTCCATCTTTTTTGTGATATTTTCATAAAAATCTTATAATCTTATTATTTAACACAATTGGTCTCCGATTCTATATTTCTTCCTTCTCTCCTTTTTCTATATAAACCTAATTATACCCCTACAAAGTTCTTTATACTTGAAACCTTTTTCTAACCATTCATTGAATACCTTTATAAACCATTTCTTTTGCTCTATAGTTATATTTTTATACATCTTATATTCTACTCCATCAGGTCTTGCTGCAGAATCTAAAGTCATTACTTTTATCGCCTGTTCTAATTCCTTGATACTTATATCCTTTTCAAAATTCTTATTCTCCATGTCTTTGTTCTTTGCTTTTTAAACAATGTCTTACTATATTATTTTACTACATTCATAATATCCTCTTGTGTATTATGCATTTTACCTGAGGAATCTTTCATCTTCCTCAGTACACTATTTTTCTCTTTGATTATTTTAATTAAATGTGGTGCAATTTCTTCTTTTTTTCTTTCAGGAAATATTTTGTTTTATACAATAATTATGCTATTTTGTTGTTATTCAAATCATATAATTGCTGTTCCTTAATAAAAAAAATCATTGTTCTTCTCTAAGCAATCATTTCAATGTTTACATTTTTGTAAATTATTTATTCCATGTATAGCTTCTCTTTCCCCCTTGTTACATAACATTTTTTTATATTTCAGTTTAACATTTAACCACTATTCTGACCAATCTTTATAAAATTCTCTTATTTCTACATGATCTTGCCATAATGTTATAACCTCTTTTCTCCCTTTAACATCCCATTTCACTTCATTTATTCTTTTTATACCTTTCCCTATTTTTATATGATCATTTCCCGTAACCATAATCCAAATTGCCCTGTGGTCCGAAAAACTTATTAATAATACTCCTTGTTTAACTATTACTAAACTTTCTTACAATAAAAAATAATCTATTTTGGTTCTTTTTTTCCCCTCTTTTATATGTCTAATTCTCTAAATTTTATATTACTAGTTTTACATCATAAGCCTTCTTGTTTTGCTGTCTAAAGTTGCTATTAAAGTCTCCTGCTATACTTACCCCCATGTTAACTGCTACATGTTGTATTATCTTTCTAAACAACTCTTCCCTCTCTTTTTATTACATATGTATATATTGTGATAATTCCCATAACATGTTCTTTCCATCTTACATAAATAACAGTAATTCTACTTGTTATAACAATGGTGACGTCTAATACTTTAATTATATCTTTATATAAGTATTCCGAAGCATGTTTCTTCCTAAAATTCCATATCACATTTTTCCTCACCACACTTTGGTTTGAATTCTTTCTGACTTTGACAAAAATCCAATATCTGCTAGTGTAATAACATCAGTATCTAGTTTTATACACCATTCCAGAATTCCTATCCTTCTTTCCAGCTTCTTAAAATTATTAACATTTAATGATAAAAATGTACATGTAACTTTGCTTTATATATTGTGTATTCATATTTTCCCTTTCTTTTTTTATTTTTTAAATCTTCTGCATTCTTTATTTTCCTTTCTCTCACTCTTTTACCAGTTGAATTTCTCTTTTAACTATGCTCTATTTAACGTCATCATTTTCACTTAAACCTGACTCTTATTGTTCAATATTTTCTAAGTTTAAGTCTTCCTTAACTCTATCTTTTTGCATCAATTGTTCTCCATCAGTAATGCTACTATCTTTTTTTCTTTTTCTTCTACTTCTGATTTCTTTCCTGGAACTGTTCTTCTACTTCCTCTGTTATATTGAACAGTATTTAATTTTCTTTTTCTTCACATTCCCCCCCAAATATCCTACATTTTTACATTAATAACATATTGATTCACAATTTCTTGCATTGTGTAATATGCCCTCACATGAAAAACATCATCTTTTTTTCACGTTTGTTAATTAAAAGCTCTGTTTTTCCACACAAAAAACATGTTTTTGACTGTCCCCAATATCTAACCTGCCTTCTATCACCTTTGACATTAATAACACTTGGAATTTGTACAATGCTGTCATTTTCCAGTTTCAGTATTGCATTGGAGTTCCATGCCCCAGTCCATAAGCCTCTGTCGTCATACACTTTTCATAAATTCAAAATGTCATTACATAAATATAATAAATGCTGTTTTAAAGTTTCATTTTCCACTTCAGTTCTGAATTGAATATTAATTTTGTCTTTGTTTCCCTAAAAGAGGACTTATATATATGTATATATATATATATATATATATATATATATATATATATATATATATATATATATATATATACATATATATATATGTTCCATGATGCACAGTTTTTCTTTTTTTCATATTCTTCTATAAATCTTTCCATTATCTGCCCAGTCTCAAAAATAATGTCACAAAAAGTTTCTTTATTAATATGGATAAATGCTCTCACCTTGTTAGTTTTGATTCCAAATGTCTTGCTAACTTTGTCCCATACCTTATATCTATCCATTTCTGTTTCTTCCTTCTGTTCAATCTGTACTTTAAACACTCTCTTTGGATTTAATTCATTCTCTTTTTTTTTGTCACAAATCCCTTCTTTGACCATTTCAGTGTAGGATTTTTTTCCAGCCTGCATATCTTCATTCTGCTGCATTTCTTTGGCTGTATCCTGTTCATCATCTCTCCCCATGACATGTCCTTACCATCTTCTGGCACACTTTCATCGATCATACCCAATAATATATCATCCTGCAACACTCTTGACTGAAGCATTGTAACAACACAACCTTGTGTTGCAACTTCGGATTCGAACAAATTCTGCTGGAACAATTCTTCTGAATCAGTCTCCACTGCTTTTGCCACATCAAAACTGCTTTGAGAAGGCTCGACTGCCTTTTCTCCCATCTCTGGCACACCGTGTTCAGCTCTCAGCTTTTCTTGCATCTCTGACCATACCTCTCAACCTCTTAGAGCAAGAAATCTGGACAAAGCCATAAATAATGGGGGGGGGGGGCAAATGCCAAAAATAGGGACAGCTTTTAGATATTGCTCATAGAAACTACAAAAGTTGATAGAATAACAGATTTTTCATTTGCATGAATTTTTGAAAGCATGCGAAGTCTGAAACTCAAATGTCTGTCATTATTTTTTTACTTCAAATCTCAATGATTTGCAAATGATTTGTCAGAAAACCAAAATTGTATGAGGAACAGATTATACTTAAGAAGCAAAAATCTGGACATTCTGCGAAAATCTGGACAGTTGGGAGGTATGTCTTTGACTCCTTTTCTGAATGGTTTATCATATCTGCTGTTCGAATAATAGCACCAAAAACTCCATCTCCTTTACTATTTTCCTTTTTGACCTACATTTTTGCTTCGCTTGCCTTCCTGCTTCTCCGAGCCACCTTTGAGCCCAGAATGGGAGTAGGAAGCAGAACGCGCCACACACAAATTTGTCCCCCTATGAAAAGGGTAGGGGAAGTTCCCTGATGCCCTGACCAAATTTATCCTAGTAGTCTAAATACTATATCTGGTCTCACTTTAAAAGAGGCTATTAGCCTAGTTGGACTAACCCAGTCAACAAAGGATAAATAAATAAAATGACCTAGCCCACTACATACCTTCTACCTCACTGACTGTATTTATGAACAATGATTCTAAAGTGGTCAGATAAGCACTATCCAGTATCATCTCAGCCACTTTGAGTAAGACATGGGCTTCTATAAACTAGATGAACCCTCTGACACTTTCATACTCCATATATTGTTACTCCCTATTATACTATTTTTACCAGTTCCAATAAAAAAATGGAAAAACAGCCTAAGTATACCATCACAGAATGCACCATCTTATCATTCTTTACCTCCATGCTCCCACCACTTCCCTTCTTCTTTTTCTTTTCGAATTTCAGAAAGGCGTTATTGACCAAGCATGAGATACCCTCTTCTTTCCATCTCTATCTAATTCTTTCCCATGAACATGACTATTAGATACTTCCTTTTCTTTGCCATTGCTTCCTGTCTAGAGCCACTGAAACAGATCCTTCTTACGTCATCCTCACTTGTCCACATGGAGCATCCACTGTTTTTTTTCTACTCCACTTACCCATCCAAGATACCACCCTTGATCCTGTCTGTGCTATTCTCATCATGCTATACATCCTCAGCACTAGCTACTTTATCATTTCTAGATTTTACCAAGCAGTTCAAAGACCCAACATCAATAATACAACAGAAAATAATAGAAAGAAAATGCAATTCAAGTTAAAAAGTACAGCAGGAGATTATGGCTAACTAGCACTAGACATTGCAAAGCTTAATACTCAATGAGCATAGGGGAAAAAATGACTTACTTTTCATTGGTGAGGGCAATGAGATCAAGTTTCATGTCCTGATCAGAACTCCTTGTTGTTATTTCTCCCCAATGCTTGAGCCATTGCAAACTGGGTTAAGTCGTATTGTCATTTGTACTAGGTACCCACTGTATCCTGGTTTGGAGGATTTTCTCTATTTTCCTATGGTTGTGTCACTGCTTACTATTAAGATACAATAGCTGATTCCTTTCCAGGATTATGGCACATTCAGGAGATCAGTACTGACCACTAAGATGCTCTTGTAACAAAGTAGATCCATAACCCCCATTGTCCTCCTTCCCAGTACAAGAAATGAATTCATTATGTATACAAAAGAAGCAGCCAAGCCAACCATTTACTAGTTAGCTCTGCCATAACTCTCTACTTAATTACAATGATTTTGCATTAATATATCTTATTACCCAATCACCACTGTGCCCTCAACATGGCTCCAGATTTCAGAGGAAAGTGCTGGAAACATTCTATGTATTTGTGCTTGGAGTATAAATGCATGAGATAATCTGAAAATTCCTAAGTAATTCATCCTGGATGAGTATCTTCACAACATGCAAAATATATCCCCGTCTTTTCTAATTAGGAAAGATACTCACATCCATCACCCAGTTTATGATAATACTTTGACAAGACTGTTACTTAAGTCTAATATGAACAGCATAAAGCCTACTGACCAAATTCTTTGCTATGGCTATATGTAAATTGGCACTTACCAGGAACGCAACCCATCTCAGACTACCTCATAGCCACCACCAACCACTTCTTCTCCATACACACACTCAACAACTGTCTCTGTAACAAAGAATACCCTTGTGTAAACCCAAAATATCATTTATCATTGATCTCCAAAGCAAATCACTCATATAGTTTTACACCAGCTGTCGATATTTCAGTTGAGGGACCACCTGTCACTACCTCAGTGCATCATAATCCATCCTCCTCCCTATCTCTGCCTATCTAATCAGAATCAGCTCATTCACCCAAAGTGACATCTCCACAGCAGCCTAGAGTCTAGCAAGAGTTCCTGCAAACTTCCATTATAGAATAGAGATGTCTCACCTTCCTCACTCTCTCTCTCTCTTTCTCTCTCTCTCTCTCTTCTCCCCACCTTTCTTTCTCTCTTTCTCTCTCTTTCCTCTTTCCACCGTTTAACACATTTAAACCATTTATGCAGGGGAAGATTCCAATTTTCTGACACAAGAACTTCCAGTATGATTAATAACAATCCATAAGACAACAAAAGCCAATAATGAAAAAACATAAACAATCTCAACTGGGCACCTTCATAATACAGTTCAGAGTCTATTCCTCCTGACCATCCCAACATCTCAAGCAAATTTATCTGATCTCATGCTGTCCTACCCACTTACCCCCCCAAAAAAAAAAAAAAAACAGTAGTACACATTTTAATGCCTTGCGAATATCCTACTAAAGGTTCCATAGCTATAGCCTGAGAATAAACCAAGTCCCAATGGAGGATAATCATCCTGAAGTCATGATTCTTTCAAAAATATCCAGAAGACCCTGACAATTCATAATCCTCACAGCTTTTTATTGCCATGGAGCAAGTCTTTTCCACCTTCTTTGACAACAATGAATCCACTTGTATCTCAAGATATCTAACAGAGTTATACTACCACAGGTAATACAATTGTACCATAATGTATCTAAATGAGTTATACTACCAGATATAAGATAAGGTCTCAGTATGTGCAGGGAAGGTAAAACAATGTATTGCAAGAGCTCTAGTCTAATCTTAGTTGATAAAATAACCAGAAGGCTGGCCAGATTTTCAAAGTTTTGGAAATAAATTACTAAGAACCCACTCTAACTGAGAAAAGTAGGTTGGTAAGTCATCAGTGAGAAGGAATAAATCTGTCAGTCTAGCACCACAGTGTTAGTTCCTAGTTACCAAGTCTCAGGGCACTTAGGTCAAGTGATCCTGCTACCTGGTATAAAGCAATAGTGAGAATGGGAAGCCCTTTCTGAGTACAAAGGGAAAAGAAAGCCTACATTAAATTTACCCCAATACTGTCTTCTGTTCTACTAATGGACAGAGGCAGATCCTAGATGCTGATTCCCTCAAATTATCTGTGGTATGTTCCCAGTATTCTCACTATATGAATAATATATAATTTTTGAACTTGGGATGGGTAAGGCCAATCTAACACTAAATGGAATAGGTTAATTCAAAAGGGAAACTGAATAGAATTAAAATGTCTTGCAAGGGCAGCTGGTCTTGTACTTACCCATGAAACACAAATCCATACTTTTGCTCCCTTATACACATGACAAACATTTCCAAAAAACATCTACAGAACATGCAGAGAGCCAAAATTCCTCAAAATCACAAAAATATCTACTCAGCAAAATGTACACAGTAGTGATGACTCAAACCTATCAGCATCCTGGATTACAAACAAAAATGTTATTTAAAGATTTTATTCCTACAACAAGCCCATACTGATTTATATTAGCAAAACAGAAATCAGTGGACTTCACTTGGTCGCTATGGCTACTATTAATAACTTATAATAATCATAGTTAAGAACAGAAATTTGTCTATAAAAGGACACTAGTTAAAGGTCCTTTTCCTGGTTTCAGAATTATTGCAACATAGCTTTCTTGCAAATACCTGGGACCATGCAAGTTAACAAGTGCCTTATTCTTATTTCTGACCATCACTGGCAGAACCTGTCACAGGTCAGCTAATAGTTCCAAGTGGAGCTCATCTGAAGCAGGTGTCTTCTCTGTAGCTTGTCTTTAAAAAGTTAGCTATTTCCTGGAGATCGAGCCTTCTCATGGGTTTCCAGTCTGTCTATATTCATTTGAGAAAGTCTATCAGCAAGTGAGTGCAGGACCACTGAGGAGTTGTCAGAATAAACTCATCTTTAAGGCTCTGAGCACCACCTACCTTCTTATCTATGATATACTGAATGGCTTGCCTTGCCTCATTAGTGGAATCTATAATTCCAGATAGCTAAATGAGAACAACTTTCTCCTTGGCAAATTGATAACTGGGTGGCAATACAATAACTGAACTAGTAACCCATACCAAGCTCCTTAGGATTATGATACATGACAAAACAAAACATATGCTGTAAAGAAATGCATCAAAAAACTCAGTGCCCTTTACAGCATTAAACATTACCTGACACACTCTGGGGGAAAACACACAGCTTCTGCCTGTCTTCTATCTCTACCCTTTTCTATGCCGCCAAAAATAATCAATCTACAAATCACCCAACTAATTCTCCTTTAGGATTGTTAAAAAACAGCAAGATTTGCAGACAGTATACCTTATAAATCCCATCATTGCTTTGCATTTAAACAATTTTAACGGTTAGAACTAAATTACTCACTATTTCTCTATCACCTGTTCACTACAATGTCCTATCCTAAATAACATCCTTCAGCATTATTCACCTGCTAGATCTTTTCTCTTTACTGACAAACTTCTCCTCTTCATAACCAAAGCTGCCGGCAATTCACTATATTATTGGTCTTTGCCAAACTTTGAAATGCCATCTGCATTTCTCTTAACTATGACAAAATCCTTCAAAATACAAATCAAACATTACTTTATGAACTCTTACCTGTGCTCATGTCCTACTTCAGGCTAATCCAAGTCCAATTTAACTTTTCCACTGCTGATCTGTCTCTACCTACACTCTTTGCACATTACATTATCAGCAGCATCCTTAACTCTTTTATCCAATGCAACTTGCAAGCACCAGCACTCAATAGCACTGTACAATTTTGGCATCTCTACTACTAAGATCATAGATTTTTTTTGTAAAAGAACACTTCCATAACTGATTACAGGTTTGTAAAGTTGTACTTAAACTGGAAATATATTTTGTTCTATTCTTTGCTGACAAACTGTAGTCACATACTGCACAGTTTTACTTTTAACTGCATTTGTACTTCAGTTATATGTCTTAGAGTTTGTACTGAAGTTGTGTTTTCCTATATTTCAGTTGTATTTATTTGTTACTACTGAAGTTTTTCTCCTTGGACAACCACTGAAAAAAGTCCTTTTTATGGCCCAGTCAGACAATCAAAGTAAACAAATGCAATAAATAAAATAAAATAAATGTGCATAATCCAGGAAACAGCTGAATGGCCTAATGGGTCAGACTTGCTATCACTAAGCATTTGGGGGAAATGTCATAAGTAGTTGGAAACCCAGCCACTGGGGATGCACAAGCCAGTGCATTTCTTTGTGCCGGTCGCAAGCCCGGATAAATGGGGAAGGTTGCTTCAGGAAGGGCATCCGGCATAAAATTTTGCCAAATCCTACATGTGGACAACAGTACCCGGGTTAACAACGATCGCCACCAGTACTGTTGGCCAACAGGGTGCTGGCAGAAATTGGGCTACTGTTGGCCGAAGGAGGAGAAGAGGGGGAAGGCATACCCAAGGCAGGTAAAGGCTAGGACTGTGATAGTGAGGGTTGGATCTTTGAATGTTGGCAGTATGACTGGTATAGGGCGAGAGCTAGCTGACATGATGGACTGAAGGAAGGTTGGTATATTGTGTGTGCAAGAGACCAGATGGAAGGGGCACAAGGCTAGGTGTATTGGAGGTGGGTTCGGGAGGAGAAATGGCATGGGGGTTATCCTGAAGGAACAGTATGCTAAGAGTGTTTTGGAGGTGAAAAGAGTGTCGGATAGTGTGATATTTATGAAGTTGGAAATTGATGGTGTAATGATGAATGTTGTTAGTGCATATGCTCCACAAGTTGGGTGTGCTGTGGATGAGAAAGAAAAATTTTGGAGTGAGTTGGATGAAGTGGTGATGACTGTACCCAAGGGTGAGAGACTGGTGATTGGAGCAGATTTCAATGGGCATGTTGGTGAAGGGAACAGAGAGGATGGGGAAGTGATGGGTAGGTATGGTGTTAAGCAAAGGAATACAGAAGGTCAGATGGTAGTGGATTTTGCAAAAAGGATGGACATGGCTGTGGTGAATATGTATTTTAACAAGAGGGAGGAGCATAGGGTGACATACAAGAGTGGAGGAAGATGCACACAGGTGGATTATATCTTATCCAGAAGGGCCAGTCTGAAAGAGATTGGAGATTGTAAAGTGGTGGCAGGGGAAAGTGTAGTTAGGCAGCATAGGATGGTGGTTTGTAGGATGACATTGGTGATCAAGAAGAGGAGGATGAGTGTGAGGGCAGCACCAAGGATCAAATGGTGAAAATTGAAAAAGAGTAATTGTGAGGTGGAGTTCAGGGAAGAGTTAAGACAGGAACTGGGTGGCAGTGAAGAGTTACTGAATAGCTGGGAAACTACAGCAGAGCTAGTAAGAGAGATGGCTAGAACGGTGCTTGGTGTGACATCTGGAAAGAAGAAGGAGGACAATGAGACCTGGTGGTGGAATGAAGATGTATAGGAGAGTATACAGAGAAAGAGGTTGGTGAAGAAGTGGGATTGTCAAAGAGATGAAGAAAGTAGACAAGAGTATAAGGAGATGAGGTGCATGGCAAAGAGAGAGGTGGCGAAGGTTAAGGCTAAGGCGTATGAAGAGTTGTATGAAAGGTTGGACACTAAGGAGGGAGGAAAGGACCTGTACCAATTGGCTAGACAGAGGGACAGAGCTAGTAAAGATGTGCAGCAGGTAAGGATGATAAAGGATAATGAGGGAAATGTACTCATAAGCGAGGAGAGTGTGTTGAGCAGATGGAAAGAGTACTTTGAAGGGTTGATGAATGAAGAGAATGAGAGGGAGAGAAGGTTGGATGATGTGCGGATAGTGAATCATGAAGTGCAGTGGATTAGGAAGGAGGAAGTTATGAAGAGGATGAAGAATGGAAAGGCTGTTGGTCCAGATGACATACCAGCGGAAGCATGGAGGTGCTTAGGTGAAATGGCAGTGGAATTTTTAACTAGATTGTTTAATGAAATCTTGGAAAGTGAGAGGATGCCTGGGGAATGGAGAAAAAGTGTTTTGGTACCGATTTTTAAGAATGAGGGTAATGTGCAGAGCTGTAGTAACTACAGAGGGATTAAATTGATCAGTCACAGCATGAAGTTATGGGAAAGAGTAGTGGAAGCTAGCTTAAGAAGGGAGGTGATGATTAGTGATCAGCAGTATGGTTTCATGCCAGGAAAGAACACTACAGATGCGATGTTTACTCTGAGAGTGTTGATGGAGAAGTACAGAGAAGGTCAGAAGGAGTTGCATTGTGTCTATTTGGATTAGAAAAAGCATATGGCAGGGTGCCTAGAGAGGAGTTGTGGTATTCTATGAGTAAGTCGGGAGTGTCAGAGAAGTATGTAAGAGTGGTACAGGATATGTACGAGGGTAGTGTGACAGTGGTGAGATCTGCGGTGGGAGTGACGGATGCGTTTAAGGTGGAGGTGGGATTACATCAAGGATCAGCTCTGAGCCCTTTCTTATTTGCAATGGTGATGGACAGGTTGACAGATGAGATCAGACAGGAGTCCTCGTGGACTATGATGTTTGCAGATGACATTGTGATCTGTAGTGAGAGTAGGGAACAGGTGGTGGAGACCCTGGAGAGGTGGAGATATGCTATAGAGAGAAGAGGAATGAAGGTCAGCAGGACTAAGACAGAATATGTGTGTGTGAATGAGAGGGAGGATAGAGGAATGGTGAGGATGCAGGGAGTAGAGGTGGCGAAGGTGGATGAGTTTAAATACTTGGGATCAACAGTTCAGAGTAATGGTGAGTGTGGAAGAGAGGTGAAGAAGAGAGTACAGACAGGATGGAGTGGGTGGAGAAGAGTGTTAGGAGTGATTTGTGACAGACGAGTACCAGTAAGAGTGAAAGGGAAGGTCTACAAGAGGGTAGTGAGACCAGCTATGTTATATGGGTTGGAGACAGTGGCATTGACAAAAAGGCAGGAGTCAGAGCTTGATGTGCAGAGTTGAAGATGTTAAGATTTGCACTGGGTGTGACGAGGATGGACAGGATTAGGAATAAGTATATTAGAGGGTCAGCCCATGTTGGAAGGTTTGGAGACAAAGCCAGAGAGGCAAGATTACATTGGTTTGGACATGTGATGAGGAGGGATGCAGAGTATATTGGGAAAAAGATGCTAAGGATGAAGCTGTCTGGTAACAGGAAAAGAGGAAGGCCTAAGATAAGGTTTATGGATGTGGTGAGAGAGGACATGCAGGTGGTTGGTGTGATGGAGCAAGATGCAGAGGACAGGAAGAAAGGGAAACAGTTGATTTGCTGTGGTGAACCCTAATGGGAGCAGCTGAAAGAGGAAGTCATAAGTAGTTGGAAATTTCATCTCATTTAGACAGAACCTGTTGTTATAGGTAATCGGCAGGAAAATGAGTGGTGTGATATAATTATAGATAGCAGGTTAGTGATTCTAAGAGCTTTATCAACAAGTACAGAAAACTCAAGTACTATTAGCATCTATCACCTCCTTTGAACTACTTGCCAATGTACAATCCAGCTGTTTGGGATTTTATATACCAAATCCAAGTCATTTCCACCTGAGATGTTCTTTTCTCCACTATTTACTTTCCTGCACTTTTAACAACATAAACATCTATGTATTGCCCTTCCCCTAAGAAACATAGATATCACAGTGTCTGTTGAAATTCAAGACTGTCATACACTGATTAGTTCAGAACAGGTTCTCACAATCTGCAGTATAAGATATTCATGAATGTTCTTAGTAATGTCCTTGATTATGTGACTGAGTTTGCCTCCTCTGTGAATGAAAATGGCCGTTAAGTCTCAGGTAACAGCCCACAGCTTCACCTGTATAATATGTGATTAATTTATTAAAGCATATGAAACCTTGAAAAGTCACAAGTCAAAGTAGTGACAATCCCAGTGTCACCAAAACCTCTCTGCACTCCTGGTATGTGGCCATTCCCAAGATGCATATATGTAAGATTGCACAAACCTGGAGAAGAGGTAGACAGTAAGGAAAATGCAATACTCTGTCAGTGACATTTTATTTTAATGTTCTGAGTGTCAATCAACTATTCAACAACAAACAGTAGCTTTATTAACAAATGGATTTATAATTAAATAATCAATTTCTTAAAACGTTGTGTTTAATAGCTTAATATCATACAATACTTGGTTAACATTTTCTAGAAAGCTATGTTTTGGTTCTAATCATTTTCTCTGTCTGAAATTGCTTGACTATAATTGCATAACTTTTGCAGTATCATATTTAGTATAAACAGTAATAAAAACTTAGAAAAAAAAAACTTAGTGGCATATAACAGTCATGCTGTTTCTTTATTTCTTCTAGATTCGGTACAGGAAAAATCTCACACACAACCCAAGGTCTCATAACCTGTGTGGTTTGGTGGTTTATAAGAACCTAATCTTTTTTTTTTTTGGATTCAAGTTTATTGTAGTTTCTGGCTCCTGATTTTTATTTTATTTGTCTATTTCTTTATAATAACTGGTCATATTCAACACTGTATAAATCTGTTTGCATGAAGAATAAGCACTAAGGCCATTTTATGATTGTTTACCTGTTTCTTTGTCTCTTTAATAATGGATTTGCCAGGTTTTCAGGATGCTTTTCAAAGGCCATTGACATGAACTATTATAACAGTATGAAGATGTCAAAATGCAATTGTTTGCAATGGATTTGAAATTCATTTCAAACTGAAACTGACCAATGTTAACGAACAAACATTTAAAAAATGACTTGAAATACTGAAAATTATGAATGAATATTTGAAATTGCAAATAATGGCTGAGATTCATGGACAAAAACTGCATGTAATTTATGAGGATCTAATCGATAACACAGATAATCAGACGTATTTGGCACTAAGCAGTTCTGGCATTCTGAGCAAATTACTGCATAAATAAAGAAAGGTGTAGCAATAACAGGGCAAGCAGTGCTAGGCTGCTATACAGCAGGAGTGGTGTTACAGCAGTGTGCATGACTGAGATGATAGATGTCACAGGAAAGGCATGGGGGAGGGCCAGTAATGCACATCAGTGCATCATGCTTGATGTAGTGTCCATCTGGCACAAGAAGAGCAATGCAACAGCAAAGAGATTCATAACTGTTTCTGAGAACAGAAAAGTGGTAACCCTGTTTATTATATAAATGGTGAGGAAGGAAGAAAGGAAAGAGCCAGGAAAGTAGAAAATTGGGGGACAGCAAGCATAGGGAAACACAGAAGGGTAACCATAAGGCATTTAGTGTGTCAGGGAAAGGTAAGTCTGTCTGTCTGTCTCTCTTTTTTTGCTTTTGTAATTGATTCAAAAAAGATAGGATAGAAGGAGAAGGGCAGTTAGGTGGGGTGGACAGAAAAACATATAAGACAGACAGACATAGGGTGGGGAGGACAGTGGATGGACAGACACACACACACTTATATATATATATATATATATATATATATATATGTGTGTGTGTGTGTGTGTGTGTGTGTATCTATATATATATATATATATATATATATATATATATACACACACACATACATACATACATACAGAGAGATACAGAGAGATAGAGAGGATAAATGGTAATGTTAGAGGTTTGCCAAAGAACAATGTATGACGAATGAGATATAAGGGACCAGGATGGGGGAAGACAAGATCCTGGCATTTATCATGTGCAGGCCCAATGGGCAACAAATCTAGGCATTACTGAGCTGGGTGGCTGATACTTTGGGACAGTTGTCTCCCTAGTGGTCTGATCTGTGGGGTCTGCTAGTCACTCCAAAAACTGCTCTAAATGGCAAGGTGTGTCATATTACTGAAGCAGGCATCTAGCTTCTAGAGCACCTTGGCAGCCACTAGCTTTGCAACTAATGTCAGGAGGCCACTGGAAACTTTACCTGTCCACTTTCAGGATATTAGCCTTCACCATCCTCCTCAGTATAAGACATAGAAGGAGCCAGTGATCCCTCCAGGGGAAATGTCATATCTCTGCTGAGTGCCATACCTAGCAGCCACTGCTGATCTATAGCTAGAGGAAGCATCTGGCATTGACTGAGGTGACTGTGCCCTAATTTCCATTTCCTGCACAACTGGAACTGCAGAAAGATGGCGCAATAGGGAAGTAAATTATTACACAAAATGTTGCAAACACAATCACACTTATTCAGTGCACTGTCACAGATGTCATACATATTTTACTACTGGCAAAGGTGCTCCCATCTTCTGCAGCACCCAACCATGTTCAACTGCCACTCCTTTGCCACTGTAAAATAAAGAATGCACTATTATGTATACATGTACAACAGTTGAAATGGCAGAAGGTAATGGTACTGAAAAAAGAAATGCTTACCAGTCTCCTTTTCATGAGCCTCTGCCTCTGACCAGTGAAGCAAGTCAAGATGGCATTGCTCAGGTTATTGTTCCTATGTTAGCACTGCTCTCAGCAACGGGTAATGCAGTAACAGCACTCCCCACTCCAGCCAGCTTGTGTGAGGTATCTGCTTTATTCAATGGCCCAGTAGATGCCTCCCAAATTCCTGTGCAAGGAAAACAGGAAAGCCATGTGTTCCTTGGCACACTGAACTGGAACCCTGCTTGGAATAGCCAAGTTATGCATATCCCCCACTGTCACTGACAGATGTTTTACCCACAGGTGTGCAGGTACTGGCATGGGCAGCCAACAGGGGAATGCCTTGAAAAGTTTACTGGCCCAGAGAATGAACTGCTTCTGAAGGCCCTCTGAACACATGGCATGCGCCTCTTGGACAAAGGTGCCACAGAAAAGCAGTAGTGGGTCCAAATTTAGCATGGAATGGTGCAGGAAGTGAATGCTGTTGGCAGTTATAATACATTTTACAAGTGCAATGAAGGGCCTAGAAAATACTTTACATTTGTATCTTTTTTAGTGTTTCAACAAACACAAGGAAAACAAATCCTATTAATTTTACATCAGGCAGATTCAACACACAAGAGAAACCTTTCAGGTTTAATGCCTCAACGGTTAAGATCTGAAGACAGCAGGGAATGCAGGTGCCATTGCCAAGAGCAATATAATTTTATTTAACTGACCACCTTTTGGAACAAGCATAATGTTTTTGAATCCTACAGCTGTTATACAGGATATATAGTGTTGTGAAGAATGCTAAAACATCCAGGTATCACACATCTGAGGTAAAATGCATAGAAAGGATGTTTATTTTTCATTTCTGAACCTTTAATAAGCTATCTGGAGGAAATGGATTAATCTATGAAGAATTTTTAGATACCCATGGTTTTTATCCTGTGGTCTTCACGACATATTTCTTTATGCCAGCCAAGCATCTATTCAGAGCTACAACTATATGTTATTTCAAAGCAGAACACTCCAATTTCTCACAGTGTTACATAACATGAAAATATACATTTTTCTGGTGCAGTTTGTTTCTTTGAGGTGTGTTTGATGAATATTACCAAAATTAATAATCAAAAAGAATGAAAACTAAGAGAAATAGGAGAACTTGGATGATTGAACATGATTATTTGTTTTATATTGCCTGCAGTACAGATGTTAATCCTAACCTTTGATTGTATAGTTTGACAGCTTGCTGGTGATACCCGAACAGAGTATTATAGCAGGAAATAATTGGATATTGTGACCATTTAAGAAAACTAAGTTACCATGTAGCACAGAGCATGTGTATTTGACTGTAGAAAGGTGAAAGAGCAAGAGTTATTGGTGTGGCTTTAAGATGTGCAGTGATACATACCTCTCAGCTGCCGTGATTTAGGCATTGTACTGTGATTCTGACTCTCAGATTTAACTCTGCTCCTCCTTGATTTGCTGATTTTATTCACAGAGTTGTACATGTTTAAGGGTAAATAACACTGAAATAAATGAGCTAAGCCAATGCAAAGATTTATTAATTAATTTAATTGTATGGAGCAAACTGCCTGATAACCTTATCAGTTTGCTCCATACAATTAAATTAATTAATTTAAGTTTCTAAAATTACTGATTTGACTTCCTAAGAGAACACTAGTTACTTAACCTCGTCCAATGATCCTCAGACTGTATCTCACAACTGTCCGGATTTGACTTCCTAAGAGAACACTAGTTACTTAACCTCGTCCAATGATCCTCAGACTGTATCTCACAACTGTCCGGAATTTTGCAGAGATTTTTGTCTTATATTTTTGTTGTGCTTCTCATAAAATGTGTGGTTTTTAGAATGTCACTGAGAACTGCAGTCACTAAATAATGATAGACATTTTAATTTTATACATTATGTCCTACAGAAAATCCATAATAATGAAAAACACGTTATTCTAGCAACTTTCTAAGTTTATATGAGCAATATTTAACATCTGTCCCTGATTTTGGACCATTGTTCCCCCATTATTTTTGACTTTGTCCAGAATTCTTGGTTGAGAGTTATACCTCAGAGACTGAGTGATATGCAGTGATGCAGTTTTCTGTCTGCAGGCAGTGTGGAAAATGTAGAGTAAATGTGCTGTAAAAACTCCGATTTGCAAGATTGCATTTGATTTTGCAGTCACTGTCATGGAAATCTGTCAGTTTCTAAAATTACTGATTTGACTTCCTAAGAGAACACTAGTTACTTAACCTAAGACTCAGCTGGACTAGATGAGCTGTAATATATAGCACCCTTATTAAATGCACTATAATATAGCACACTAAATGTCCTTGGGGTATATTGAAGATCAACATCATGGGCACAGCCGTTTTATCCAGGTAACATTCAGTTTAACTCACATGCTCTGACCCACTGACTTTAGCCTGTATAACTTTCATTTTAATCTGCGCAACCTAGATGGATGTATGTTGGCTTGCTCTGTTGACTGTAGTGAGCCTGCCTTACTAACTGGGCGCTTGTCCTCAGTGGCTGCTCTTGTACGCCATGCTTTATCTAATTCTGCAACTTCTAAGATCTCTTTATCACAGGTTCTTCCCAGTAATAAGAATATAATTCAGAATTGCACAATGCAAAGATCTCATAAGAACATTTAAAAACGAAGTAAACAAAGTAAATTGTAGAAGAGGATATGGAAGTACTGAAACTCCTCAGCAGATCATTTTATTAAGTAATAGTATGCATTGTTCATTTGGAATGAATGTGATAGAAAAGTTGAATGCTGTTAAGTTTATCTCCACAGCAAACATCTTAGTCAACTGCATCAGAAACATCTGGAATGAAGATAAAAAGAGAGCTGGAAGAAATGAACAGCTTGTTAATTTCCATTATGTCACACTCAACAACAAACATCCCCACCAGACCTCATTTCCACTATTCCAAACTGATCAGAAAATTATCTTCAAAATCACCCAAAACATACAAATTATCATCTCTTATGAACACAGCTTACAATTATATATATTGTCAGATGGGATGCAAACTGGCTCACTGACAGAACTCATACATTCAAAATAGGGAACTCTACCTCCTCCAGCAGACCCATAACCAGTGGTGTTCCACAAGGATCGGTTCTGGGACACCTACTGTTTGGAATCTACTTCTCCAAAGTACAGGCTAAAACTAAAGGACTGTGGCTGACAATGTTTGCTGATGACTGCAAACCGGGAACGATAATTGAAACCCCTAGCAATGTCAACATCCTGCAAGAAGGTCTTACGCAGACTAATGACTGGTGCCAAAGTCATGGTCTTAAACTTAATGCAAAAAAAATGCATTGTCATCCCCTTTGGCAAGGGTGATGTTCCTGCAGACTACCACATCAATAGCAATACCCTAAGCACACAGTCAGTGGTGACATATCTGGGCACACAGGTTGACAGCAAAATTAACTGCGATTACCATGTCTTCACAGTGATAAGAAGAGCATTTTATAATGCTCATCTCATAAGTAAGGGCATTGCCTCCAGAAAAAAAGAG
This sequence comes from Protopterus annectens, assembly GCF_019279795.1. Lineage (NCBI taxonomy): Eukaryota > Metazoa > Chordata > Ceratodontiformes > Protopteridae > Protopterus > Protopterus annectens. Next base: position 1,877,408,674 of record NC_056726.1, read on the forward strand.
GTTATAACCCCCTTGTACTCTTCCCTCATTAGGCCAATAATACAGAACAACCGTAGCTTTGGTATGTTGCTTTCTAAACACCTGCAGCAATTGCAAAGACCACAAAGGTTCCTCACAAAGAAAATTCAGGGTCTTCAAGATCTGTCTTATGCAGGCAGACTGAAATCATTTTTAGTTTGCTCTGTCATACAGACAACTCAGAGGTAACTTGTGCCTTGCATATAGAGCAATCTCTGACCCAGCTTTAATGGAAATGCTGCACATTCAAAAGTCAAATGGCAGATGGGTCACTCACTCAAAGGACCTTTACCTGGCATGCAACATCAACAGAACTTGCTGGGGAGACAGATTTGTCTCACAGAGGTTGCCCCACCTTTGGAACAAGCTTCTTATTCATGTTAAACAAAGCCCCTCATTATCCCTATTCAAGTGTGCTTTGGATGATTGGATGGGTAACCAGAAAATTCACCCTGGGGGTTCCACTTGTGTCCTTCTTGGACAGGGGGAATTGGTGCTGATTTTACTGTCTGCTTGAACCAGACACCCAGACACACCAGGGAGGGTGGCCTAATGGTTAAGGTGTTTGCCTTATAAACTCAAGGTGCAGGGTTTGAGTCTCACAAGGGATAATTGGCTAGGCTTTAAATGGCTCGCAAGGGCAGTTAGCCTAGTACTAACCTATGAACCTATGAACCTATGAACCTTAGGAACATGAGTTGAACTTGGTTAGGCTTGTTAGGGCCTGAGGCTATTAGCCTAGTAACCTGCTATGATATATATATATATATATATATAGATATATATATATATATATATATATATATATATATATATATATATATATATATATATATATATATATATATATATGTGTGTGTGTGTGTGTGTATATGGATTCCTATTACAAGAACAAAAGTTTACTACTTTGAACTTGTAATAGGAAGCCTCACTTCTGTGAAAGTTCACTTTAACGAAAGTGAACTTTTGCGTAAGTGCACTTCACCAAAGACACCGCAGCACAACGGAGGACATAAAAAACAAACTATGTCCTTCACTATGGTGCGATAGTCATGGACCTTAGGGTTAGGGCACAGGTTAGGGTAAGGGGATAGGTAGTAAAGCTATCCCCTTACCCTAACCCATGCCCTAACCCTAAGGTTTGTGACTATTGCACCATAGTGGAGGACATTGCTATGTCCTTCACTGCACTGCAGTCATCACGGACCTTATGGTTAGGGCACGGGTCATGGTAAGGGGATAGCCCTATGGGCTATCCCCTTACTATTACCCGTGCCCTAACCCTAAGGTCCGTGAGTACTGCATGGAAGTTCAGTACAACACCCGTTCGTTGTACTGAACTTCACATAAGTGGACTTTCAATTAAGTGCACTTTCTTTGCAGTGAGCATTCCATGCACTATTTTGAATTAGTGAAAAATTTGATCTAGTGTATGGAACCCGTAGATATATATATATATATATATATATATATATATATATATATATATATATATATATACATATATACACATACATACATGCAGTATATATATATATATATATATATATATATATATATATATATATATATATGGTTCTACCTGACTTCGTCGACAGCGCAGAAGACCGACATCGGAATCCGGAGCTCCAGAAGATCGAAATCGAAGAAGACCGACGCGAATCGCGAGTGGCAGAACATCGACAATGCAGAAGACCGACACGACGGATGACAACACCAACGCCGAGGATGCCGACATGGGGAAAGGCTGTGTGAGTATGCGGTAGTGCCGGACGTTAGGGTGCGAGTCAGGTAAGTGTGGAGATTGACGGTCTGTGGGGATAGGGGTGGGTTAAGTGAGTTAGGGTTAGGGAGCGATAGGGGTGGGTTAAGTGAGTTAGGGTTAGGGAGCGATAAGGGCGGGTTAAGTGAGTTAGGGTTAGGGAGCGGGTAGGTAAGTGTGCGATAGTGACGGACCTTAGGGTTAGGGTAAGGTTTAGTGTGGGCTTGTAAGGATTTTGGTGTGCTTGTGTTGTGTGTGTGGTTTGTGGAATGGGGATGTGTTTTGTTTTTAATTGTTATTGTGGTGTGTGCAGTGTATGGGGTTTCGTGTTTGTGTACCGTCGGTTATTTCGTTGTCGGTTATGTGTGGTTTCGTGTTTATGGACTGTCGAATATGTGGTGTCGGTGATGTGGTTGTCGGTGTTGTGTGGTTTCGACTATGTCAGGTAGAACCATATATATATACATACATACACATATATATGTATATGTGTGTGTGTGTGTGTGTGTGTGTGTGTGTGTGTGTGTGTGTGTGTGTGTGTGTGTATATATATATATATATATATATATATATATATATTTATGTATATATATATATAAAAATATGTATATACTCAAACACACACACAGACATATATGTGAAGACACCTATTCTAGACTGGCAGAATGCCAACATCAAAATGTAAAAAATACTGACATTAGTATGCCAGTACACATGCACTGAGAGATAGCCTGAATGCATACCATCTTTTACTTAAAAAAAGTACATCGTTCTTGGGAGGAGAGAACCCCCCCAGCACCACCCATATGGGGGCTGTGCAGTCCACAGCCTTTGCAAATTATTTATACTAACTTCAGGATTATGCAAGCATGTTGTAAGGGCAAATTTCCCAACCCCTGGAATTGTGCAGTCTTACACACCTGTTGATCAGCTGCATAGTCAACCATATGCATTCGACTGGGGGGGTCTACTTCAAATTAACGAAAACCCACTTACCCAAAGACGAAATTGCCGAGATGAGATGTCCGTAACTTGATTTTAATGATCGACCGTATTGCCGAAACTTTTCTCAGGGTAAGTATCCAGTTGACCAACATGGGGAAATTTGCCCTTTTCCCCACTGTAGTGTGATCTCGGAGTTTGGTATATTAAGTTGGGGAGGACTGGAGATAGTGCAGTGTGTTTCTTTTTGAAATGTTGGTTTAGTGGATACTTACCCTGAGAAAAGTTTTGGCAATATGGTAATTTATGAAAATCAGGTTTTGGACATATTGTCTCAGCAATTTTGTCTTCGGGTAATTGGGTTTTTGTTAATTTGAAGTAGACCTATATCTTTCTCTATCTCTCTATATACTGTATATCTTCTTCTTTCAGCTTTTCCCAGTTAGGGGTCGCCACAGCAGATAACCTGTCTGCTTATGATTGGTAGTGGAGTTTTACAGTGTTGAGTTGGTAGACCGGAGCTCAACCTTACACAGGAGGCACACACACACATGCACGCACTCATACCTAGGGCCAATTTAGAGTGTCCAATTCACCTACAGCATGTCTTTGGGATGTGGGAGGAAACCGGATCACCTGGAAGAAACCCACGTGACCATGGGGAGGACATGCAGACTCTGCACAGAAAGCTCCCCAGCCGAGGATTGAACCGGACAGTGTCTTGCTGTGAGGTGACAATGCTAATTGCTGCACCATTGTGGCCACCCTCTCTCTATACTGTGTGTGTGTATATATATATATATATATATATATATATATATATATATATATATATATATATATATATATATATATATATAGGTTCATAGGTTCATAGGTTCATAGGTAGGTATTAGGGTAGCTTCCCAAAGGCATTTATAAGCCTAGCCAGAATGTGTTGGCTTTTGCCGCCCCCTTAGATTAGTTCCCTGTGCCTCTGTGCAGCAGAGCCACTGAAGTGATCCCCAGGGTAAACTTTCTGTTTCCCATCCACTCGTCAAAGTTTCTCTTGAAGAGTGTTAGTAAGGAGCTCTGCCTAATGTAGATTGGAATCTTGTTCCAAAGCATGGGAAGTCTCTGGACAGGAATCTATCCCTCCAGCACATCCTATTTATTGTTGTGGTGAGGTTTAGTTCCCTAGAGCATGTGGCTCGAGGGGATATGGTTTTCTTTAGATGGAGCATGTCCATCAATTCTGGGTTGGACATGGCCTTGTATGTCAGGCAGAGATCACCTCTGAGAAGGCGGCATGCAACCGAGTACAGCTGGAGTTTCTTCAGTTGAGCTGTATAGGGAATCTGTCTGAGGCCAGTGATCCTCTTGGTGAGGTACTTCTGTGGTCTTTCCAGTTGTTGCAGGTGTCTTGCAAGGTACATCCCAAATGGAACGTTATACTCTATGATGGGTCTAATGAGTGATGAGTAGAGGGGCACAATGACCTCTTTTGATCTGGATGCGAACTCTTTTGTGATTAGGTTCATAGGTTCATACTAGCCTATCTGCCCTAGGGCATTTATAAGCCTAGCCAGAGTATGTTTGGCTTTCGCCACCCATTTTAAATTAATTTTGCTATGCCCTTTTTCGAGGTTAGTATACAGTGCCTCTGTCTAACAGTGACAAAGAAGTGATACCCGGGGTAAACCTACGATCTCCCATCCACTCATCAAGATTCCTCTTGAAGAGAGTCAATGAGGGACTCTGCCTAACCTGGACTGGGATTTTATTCCAGAGTGAAGGGAGCCTCTGGGTTATGAATCTGTCCCTCCAGCATGTCCTATTTATTTCAGTGCTGAGGTTCAAGTCTCTCGAGCGTGTAGCTCGATGGGATTTGGATTTTTTGAGGTGCAGCATGTCCCTTAATTCTGGGTTGGACATGGCTTTATACATCAGGCACAGGTCGCCTCTGAGCAGGCGGTATGCCACTGAGTAGAGCTGGAGTTTCTTTAACCGGGCAGCATATGGCATCTGTTTGAGCCCTTTGATCCACTTGGTGAGGTACTTTTGGGGTCTTTCCAGTTGCTGCAGGTGTTTGGTAAGGTACATCCCAAAAGGGGCATTGTACTCGATTATGGGCCTGATGAGCGATGAGTAAAGAGGCACGATGACCTCCCCTAATCTAGATGTGAATACCTTCACGATTAGGTGGGCTATATAAAATGTTTTTCTAACCACTTTGGCCACGTGGTTGTCAAATGAGAGATTGCTATCAACTTGGGTCCCCAGGTCCCTAATTACTTCTTCTGTACTTAATGGATTACCACCTATGTGGTAATTTGTGGGCACTTTGTTTTTTGCCAAAGGGGATGACTATAGACTTTTTGGCGTTTAGCTTGAGACCATGGCTTTGGCACCAGTTGTCTGTTTCTATGAGGCCCTTTTGGAGGATGCTTGTGTTGGCTGGAGAGTCGATTATGGTGCCCAGTTTGCAGTCATCTGTGAACTTGGTCAGCCACAGTCCTTCTGTGTTGGCCTGTACCTCCGAGAAATATATACTGAACAAGAGAGGTCCCAGGGCTGAGCCTTGTGGGATGCCACTTGTAACTGGTTTGGAGTCTGACATGGCTCCAGCATTTCTAACCATGTGGGTTCTGTCCTTGAGCCAGTTTGCAACCCATCTAGTGACATAGGGGTTTATATTTAAGCTGGTGAGCTTATCTATAATGCCTGAGTGGGGTATTGTATCGAAGGCTTTTGCGAGGTCCAGGTAGGCTGTGTGGACCACCTTCCCTTTGTCAATTGCCTTGGTGACTGTTTCAAAGAAGTTGACCAGGTTTAAGAGGCAGGATCTGCCCTTAACAAAGCCGAACTGGGTAGGATCCAGTGTCTGTAGGTCCCCAATATCTTTATTTATGAAGTCCATGATGATCCTTTCCATAGCTTTGCAGACCAAGCTAGTCAGGCTTATGGGGCGATAGTTTCCAGGGTCCGTTGAGGCACCACCTTTGTGGAGAGGGACCACTGTTGATGTACGCCACTCTTTGGGTACATATCCTGTAGTAAGGCTGAGATTGAACAGTAGTTTTATGTTTGGGTTTAGCTCTTCTTGGAGTTCATGTAGGATGCAGCCCGGGACACCATCTGGTCCCATTGATGCTGTGTTTTTTGCTTTGGAGAGGGCGGCTCTTACCTGAGCATCTGAGATGTCAGGGGGGCAGCACTCTGCTGAGATAGATATTTGCCCTTTTGGTGGGGAGAAGTTTGCGCTGAACCTGTCAGCTAGGATGTTGGCAATGTCTGTGGGTTTGGTGTATTTTTTGTCATTTTGGACTAATTCTGAGCATATCTGGGAATTCCCACCCAGGTTCCTAACATAACTAAAGAAAGCCTTGTGATTATCCTTAGTGTCCTGTGCAATTTTTCTCTCGAAGCTGGCCTTAGATGATTTTATGATTGCCCTTAGTTTTTTGCTAATACTGATCAGAGATGCCTTCCCTTTTTGGGATTTTGCTCTATCATGTAGTAGCTTCCTCCTTCTGTTGTATAGTTTGTTTATGGCTGGGGTCCACCAGACAGGACGTCTGCCTGTGGAGGATTGGGTCTTGGTTTTATTTAGGATTGCATGATCCATGCATTCCTGAAGGTGTTCATAGAATGCATTTATAAAGGATTCTGCGGTCTGGGCCGTATTTTCCACAGGCCCGGGGGCTTTGAAGGATTCCACCTCGGTTTTGAGGAGTGTGAAATTTGCTTTAGAGAAGTTTTTCACTGTTGTTTTCTGGGCAGGGGGTGGGGTCGGGATGTGAATATCCAGTGAGATCAGTTTATGGTCTGATCTTACCAGTGAGGGATACACTTCTGGTCTGGAGCATAGAGTCCCCATGTTGGTGATGATCAGGTCCAGTATGTTTTCCCCTCTTGTGGGAAAGTTGTTTCATATCATTTGAGTTTATGAATTCTAGGAACCTTTGGGCTTGGGTGTTGGAGCTAGAGTAATGCTCCCAGTCTATGTTTGGGTAGTTGAAGTCACCCAATATAATGGTGTTTGGAGAGACCTTCATATTTTCCAGTGTTCTCAGGAAGGCCGAGTGGGGTTCCTGGGTTTGGAAGGGTGGTCTGTAGCAGGCTATAAACTGGAAGGCAGTTTTACCCACTGTTAGTTGCACATGGATAGTCTCTGATGCTTCGTGCTTTGCCACCAACCTGGAGGTGTGGGTATCTTTGATGAATATCGATACTCCCCCCTCCTTTTGTGGTTCTGTCCAAGTTTTGGGGCCGAAAAGCATGGTATGAGGTATAACCTGGTAGTGCTGGTGTGCTCTCGGGAGCCCTGAACCAGGTTTCTGTTACTGCACAGATATCGATGTTCTCCATGCTAAGGAGAGTTTTGAGTGCGTGCATCTTGAGGTTTAGACTTCTGGCGTTGAGTATCATTACTCTTAGTTTCTTATCCCTTGTGATACCTATGGAGGTGGGTTTGTCTTTTGTGCCTTGCCTAAAAAAGGCACTATGGGGGTAGCAAGAGCCTTTGTCAATATCCGAAAGCCCAGGGGTGACAGGTGCAAGCTGTCCCTAGTGAAGCATTGTGGCTTGTTGAGCATATCATCCCAGGCTGACAGGCATTGGATCCCCTTTGAATGACACCAGTACTTAAGCCAATTGTTAAAATTGATCATCTTGTCTTCATATTGTGGCATCATTCTTGGTGAGGGTAAGATGCTACTCAAGGTCAGGGTCATACCGGCCTGGGCTACATGCTCAGAGAGCATCTCTATGTCTCTTTTCATGTAGTCCTGGGAGGTACGTCTCAGGTCATTCACACCAGCATGGACAATGACTGAGTCATATTTGTACTTGCCTTGGAGTGACCTGAGTGCTTGTGTTATGTGGTGGATCCTAGCGCCCGGCAGGCTGCTCACCGTGACCTTCTCCTTGTTCAGCCTGGTGAGTGGGACTTCAGTGTGCCTGCTGATAGAGTCACCTATTACAAGTGTATCAGGTGTGTTGTTTAGCCTTAAGGGCTGTGACTGTTTAGCACACTGGCTTTGTGAGATATGTGTTGCACGTGTTTTGTTTTGGGGTAGCGGTTGCTTGGTTGTCTGCTTTGGAGGTCTCTGCTGTTTAGGCAGATCTTTATTTAGAGCCTCCAAGTATGTTTTTGTGTGATTATGTGTTTGGTTTGCTGTCGTGGTAGGTCTATGTGAGACTGGAATTGTAGTGAGTGTGGTTTCCTTCTCCTTCTGACTGGTTATGCCAGTACTGAGTTGAGAGAGCTTAGCCTCCAGTTTGGCTATATGGTTGCATCTCTCACATGTGTTGGAATTTGTTGGGAGGAGGAGAGGGTTGTCTGTGTACATGAGGCAGTTGGAACATTGCCCCAAGATTCCCAGGTTCACCAGCTGGACCGGAGAGGAGATTGACAACTGACCTTTGGACATGCTAGAATAATATTGGGAATTCCTTTATAATTGAAAACAAGGGCCAATGGGGAGTGAGGGTGTAGTGCTTTTAATTTTTAGTGCTGACTTATATAATTGCTTTAGTGAGCAAGTGCCAGGTAACTTAAGTGCAATGTGTTACAGGTAACTTAAATGCAAAAACGACAAACAGTAACTTTCTTTCAAGTGAAACAAGGAAATAAGTACAGTAAACAATGCAGATATCACTAGGGATCCACAGAAGCACTGAGAAGCCACGTTTTAGTTGGAATTAGCGTTCCAGGGAAATAACAAGCAAACAAACAACAAGCATACAAACAAAGCTAGATTCAGCAGGCCTGGATCTAGTCTATGCTACAGCAAACAAGGTGTACCAATTTCAGTAAGAAACAGTTCAGATATGCAGGCACTATAAACCTTTAACCAGAAATTCCCAGCTCAGAAGGGCAGAGTCCAGCCTCTCCTCCCACAAGAGTGCAGACCACGAACCTTCTTAATGTAAAATAACTGGCCTGAAGCCCAAGTGCATAAACCAGAACTAATACACTTTAGGAATAACAGACACTGAGCTCTCAATCAGCAGTTCCCAGCTTAGAAGGATGAAAGCTACCTGTTCTGCCACTATAGTGCAGACCACAAACCCTCTCAATGTAAAACAACTGGTCTGAAGCCCAAGTGTTGAAACTAAAAGGCTTAGAATGAGTTACAGCAAGCAGTAATAAATACAATTGAGTACTTTTAAGATGACGCAAAAGCAAAATAAAGTAGGAAGAAACACAAGTACAGTAAAAGCAGATGAATTTTTTTTTTTTTCAGAAAAGTAGCAAAAGCAGTAGTAAATACAATTCTCATGCATTGCAAGCTGGCACACTTGAATATGTAGCAATATTAGTCCACACACAGTTTGAAAAAATGTAATTAAATTAAAAAGGACTAAAAGCAAGTGCAGAAAGGGTTAATTAGGTAGAATGCGGTAAAGAGATGGGCCTGGGGGAGTGTCTTTGATCAAATCTACAGTGGGCGGGCACTGCAAAAGCCATCAAATTTAAACTACAACCAAGAACTGGGAGGGGGGGGTGGCGAAAAACAGTTTCAACACAGATGTGAGGAATGTGCAAATTATAAAGCCAAAAAATATATACTATTCTATATATATATATATATATATATATATATATATATATATATATATATATATATATATACAATAGATATCTAAGCAAACAATTTAGCTCTATAATACAGAATAATACAGAAAAGTATACTCAGCTCTATATATTTGCAGATAGATCTGTAAGGCTGTCTCTCAAACTAAGGTTCCAGTTGGGCCACATAGAAGGATTTTCTAAACACTTTGGCAATGTGATTATCAATGGAGAGATTACTATCTACTTGGGTCCCCAGATCCCTTATTACGTCTTCCGTATTTAGGGGACTGCCACCTATGTGGTAGTTTGTCCGTACTTTGTTTTTTTGAAAGGGGATGACTATGCACTTTTTGGCATTTAGCTTGAGGCCATGATTTTGACACCAGGTATCTGTCTTAGTGAGACCCTTTTGGAGGATGTCTCTGTCAGCCTGAGAGTCAGTTATAGCCCCTAGTTTGCAGTCATCTGCGAACTTGGTCAGCCATAGTCCTCCTGTGCATGCCTGTACCTCTGAGAAGTATATGCCGAACAGGAGGGGTCCTAGGACTGAACCCTGGGGAACACCATTTGTAACCGGTTTAGAGTCGAACCTAACTCCTGGCAACTCTCACCATGTGGGTTCTGTCTGTGGGCCAGTTGGCAACCCATCTTGTGACATAGGGGTTCATGTTCAGGCTGGTGAGCTTGTCTATAATACCAGAAAGGGGAATGGTGTCAAAGGCCTTTGCAAGGTCTAGGTAGGCTGTGTGTACCACCTTTCCCTCGTCTAAAGCCTTGGTAACTGTCTCAAAGAAGTCCACCAGGTTTAGGAGGCATGATCTGCCCTTAACAAAGCCAAACTCGGTAAAGTCCAGTGTTTGGAGGTTCGCAATGTCTCTGTTAATGAGTTCCATGATGATGCACTCCATAGCCTTGCAGCCAAGCTAGTCAGGCCTATAAGGCAATAGTTTCTGGGGTCTGTTGTGGCTCCACCTTTATGGAGCAGAATAACCATTGGTGTGTGCCACTCTATGGGTACGTAGTCTGTGGAGAGACTGAGTTTGAACAGTGTGTTTAGATGAGGGGTTAGTTTGTCTTTGAGCTCATGTAGGATGCAGACTGGGACACCGTCCGGTCCCATTGATGCTTTATTTTTGGCTTTGGAGAGGGCTGTTTTAACCTGAGTGTCTGTGATTTCAGGGGCACTACATTCTTCTGGTATGGTTGTGGGCCCTTTTGGGGGTGAGAGGGGGGTGAAGTTTGCACTGAGCCTGTCTGCCAGGATATTGGTGATATCGGTCGGTCCAGTGTATTTTGTGTCATTCTGCACTAACTCCGAGCAGATCTGAGCATTGCCACTTAGATTCTAGACATAGCTAAAGAATGCCTTGTGGCTATCTTTGGAGCCATTGGCAATTTTTCTTTCAAAGCTAGCCTTGGATGATTTTATGAGGGATAATAGCTTCTTGCTGATACTGATCAGGGATGTCTTCCCTTCTTGGGATTTTGCTCTTTTCTGTTCTAGTTTCCTCCTGTTGTATAGCTTGTTTATGGCAGGGGTCCACCAGACTGGTTTCTTTTTCTTGGAGGAGTGAGCCTTGGTTTTGCTTGGGATAGCACGATCCATGCATTCTTGTAGGTGACCGTAGAATGCATTAGTAATGGATTTTGCAGCTTGGACAGCATTATCCTTTAGCATGGGGGCTTTGAGACTTTCCTCCTCGATCTTAAGTAATGTGAAGTTTGCTTCATGGTGGGTTTCCTTGACCGGGGGTGGGGGCAGAATGTGGATATCCAGAGTGATTTGTTTATGGTTAGATCTAATCAGCGAGGGGTTGTCCTCCGGTGTGGAACACCGGTCGCCCATGTTGGTGATGACCAGGTCCAATATGTTGTCACTTCTAGTGGGAGTGTTGACCAGTTGATCCAGGGTGTTTGAGTTTATAAATTCTAAGAAATGTTGGACAAGGGAGTTAGAACTTGAGTAGTTCTCCCAGTTAATGTTTGGGTAATTGAAATCACCCAATATTAGGGTGTTTGGTAGGACCTTTATGTTTCCCAGTGTTTCCAGAAACATGGAATGGGGGTCCTGAGACATGGTGGGTGATCTGTAGCAGGCTACAATTTGAATTGCAGTTTTGCCCATTGCTAGTTGCACGTAGATGATCTCTGAAGCATCGTGCTGTACCACTAATCTGGAGGTGTGGGTATCCTTGATGAATATGGATGTGCCCCTGCGTTTTGTATTTTGGTCCGGGTTCTGTGGCCAAAATGTATGGTATGAGTTGTAGCCTGGTAGTGCTGGGGTGCTCTCTGGAGCCTTAAACCAGGTTTCTGTTACTGCACATATATCAATTTTCTCCATACTGAGGAGTACCTCGAGTGCATGCATTTTGAGGTTTAGACTTCTGGCATTGAGTAGCATTACCCTCAGTTTGTTGTTACTTGTGATATTTACGAGTGGTATTTGAGCCTTGCCTAAAAAGGCACTATGGGGGTGGCATGAGCCTTGGCCAGTATTCAAAAGCCTAAGGGTGACACGTGCAAGCCCTCTCTAGTGAAGCAGCATGGCTTGTCGAGCATGTCATCCCAGGTGGACAGGCACTGGATCCCCTTGAATGACACCAGAAACTTAGCCAATTGTTGAAATTCATAATTTTTTCTGTATACCGTGGTATCATTCTTGATGAGGGCAGGATGCTACTCAGGGTCAGGGTCATACCGGTCTGGGCTATATGATCAGAAAGCTCTTCCATGTCTCTTTTTATGTAGTCCAGGGAGGTACAGCTCAGGTCATTCACACCAACATGGACAATGACAGAGTCATATTTGTACTTGTTCTGGAGTGACCTGGGTGCTTGTGTTATGTGGTGGATCCTGGCACCTGACAGGCAGCTAACAGTAACCTTCCCCATGTTCAGCCTAGTGAGTGGGATGTCAGTGTGCATGACTATAGAGTCACCTATTACTAGTGTGTTGGGTATGTTATTTTGCCTTAAGGGCTGTGATTGCATGGCACACTGGTTTTGTGAAGTATGTGTTTCATGGTTTGTGTTGGGGCGGTGGAGGTTGCTTGGATGTCTGCTTTGGAGGTCTCTATTCTTTTGCATATTTTTATTTAGAGCCTCCGAGTATGTTTTCATGTATTTATGTGTATTTTTTGCCAGTGCTGGTTTAATAGGTCTATGTGAGACTGGTGGTGTGATGCAAATATTTCCCTTCTCCTCTTGACTGTCTGATCCAGTCTTGGGTTGAGAGAGCTTAGCCTCCAGTTTGGCTGTATAATTGCATCTCTCACATGTATTAGTGTCTGGTAGTAGGAGGAGAGGGTTGTCTGTGTACATGAGGCAGTTCTAATATTGCCTCAAAATGCCCAGATTCACCAGTTGGACTGGAGAGTACACCTGAAACTGTCCTTTGGACATGCCTGGATAGGTACAGTGAACTGTTTTACTGACTGGCTGGTAAGGTCGAATAGAGAGCCTTGTCCTTCTGTACAGTATAGGGGTGTCTAGTGCTAGGGTTTATAAGTGCTTGCTATGAGTTTTGAGCAAGTGCTGGGCTGAGAAATGAATGGTTTGAGTGCTTAAGTTGAAAGTTTGTCTAGTTCCAAGGAAAAAATTGAAGAGGAGACTTTGTGGAGCCGGGAATAGTTATAACCTAGCTAACCAGCACTGCGTGGTGCACAAAACTGGGCAAATGCATTTTTTTATAGCAGGGAAATGAAAGAGCTAGAAATTAGCCCAAAATGGCCAATAAACTACTAATTTATGGGCTGATACCACTCCTCCAGAGACAGATGGGCTGCTCAAATCTTCCCTCTCTCACAGGTGAACAGAGAAACTTCCATCTATCCAAGTAAGGTATGGGCAAACACAGAGACTTGTAACATAGCCCTGAATTCAGTACTAACCTAAAAACTGGACTATACTAGCTTAGAAAGGTGGGAAACAAGTATTTATTTTTCAGAAGCTAAAGCAGATACAATCACAAAAATACTTTAAATGCACAGAAAAGGATACTTATTGTTATATATCTCAGATCAGAGTTGCAGTCAATGCCCCTAGTAATAAAGGAGGAAGAAACACAAATACAGTAAAAGCAGATGAATAAAGTGCAATTATATATATATAAAACAATAGAAAATGAACAAACTGATTTAAACAAGTTACCCAATTAACCACAAAAAGCTAAAAACTGAGCCCTGTTCCAGCAGTCTTCAATCAGACAAGTTCTAACTGCACACTCCTGCCACTATGGTACAGGGGAGCCTTCTCCAAAAAAGGATGGCCTGGATCACTGCTCAAGTTATACAAACAAAACTAGATTTAGCAGGCCTGAATCTGGTCTATGCTACAGCAACAAGGCACACCAATTACAGAAAGAAACAGTTCAAATAAGCAGGCACAATAAGCCTGTGACCAGCAATTACTAGCTCAGAAGGGCAGAATCCAGTCTCTCCGCCCACAAGAGTGCAGACCACAAACATTCTTAATGTAGAATAACAGTACTTTTAAAACTGCAGGTTTGCACTTAACAGAAGAATAACACACAGTAATGCAAGTTCTAATTCCATTGCCCAACATTTCCTAGAAATTATAAACTCAAAAAATAAAATACAGTACTTTTAAAACTGAAAGTTTGCACTTAGAAAATAAAACACAGTACTGCAAGTTTGCACTTAACTTCAGCTTCTAATGCAGGTGATTGTAGCCAACCAAGTCATTCAGAAATTGAACATTAAATGAATTCTCAAACTTTGTGGCTAGCACTTAAAGTACAGAGGAAACCCTCTAGGCTAACAGTTAAATATCAGATAACAAAGAAATGAGACCAACACCCCCTCTTACAGCAAAGAGACACACAGCACACTATTCAGTGAAACAATTAGGTAACAGAAAAAATAAAATACAGCACTTTTAAAATTGCAAGTTTGCATTTAACAGAAGAATAAAACACAGTACTGCAAGTTTACACTTAACTTCAGCTTTTAATGCAGGTGACTGTAGCCAACCAAGTCACTCAGAAATTGAGCAGAAAATGTATATATCTTCTTTTGGCTTTTCCCGGTTAGGGATCACCACAATGGATCACCTGGCCACTCATGATTGGCAGTAGAATTTGCCGTTGTTGAGTTGCCAGCCCAGCGCCCAACCTTCCACAGAAGGCAGACACACACTCATACCTAGGGCCAGTTTAGAGTGTCCCATCCACCTACAGCATGTCTTTAGGATGTGAGAGAAAACCGGAGCACCCGGAGGAAACCCAAGCGACCACAGGGAGGACATGCAGACTCCGTACAGAAGGCACCCCAGCCGAGGATCGAACCGGAGAACTTCTTGCTGTGAGGCGACAACGCTAACCACTGCACCACCGTGGCCGCCCATAAAGTGTGTGTGTGTGTGTGTGTGTGTGTGTGTGTGTGTGTGTGTGTGTGTGTGTGTGTGTGTGTGTGTGTGTGTGTGTGTGTGTGTGTGTGTGTGTGTGTGTGTGTGTGTGTGTGTGTGTGTGTGTGTGTGTGTATATATATATATATATATATATGTGTATATAGTTATCTCTGTGTTTGTGTGCATGTGTGTATATTCATATATAGGGAGGGAAAGAAAGAGAGGGAGTTTGGTTTATTTTGTTCATGGCCTGCACATTGAGGCTACTCTGGTTGATGTCTATATATGTCAACATTGTAGTTCTGTTGACTGCTGACAAAATGATGTGCCACTCATTCGGTGTTCACAAGAAAATATGTTCATGTATAGGGCTAGACCCAGTTCACATTTCATCATGTGGCATGTGCGGTTCTATGCAGGTATGTGATATGTGCTCCCAGAAAAGACAAACATATGCTTCTTTATTTAGAAGACATAGTTTTGTCATCATGTATATATGATATACTATAAAAACATATTTTTAAATCAGCAAACAAAATGTTCTATTAAACAACAGAGGAGCATCTTTAATGTTAACATAAGATACTATAGCTTTGTATATGAAATCTTTATATATATATATATATATATATATATATATATATATATATATATATATATATATATATTTATAGCGAGAGGGAGAGAGAGAGATGTGGATATAGATGCATTTTAATTTGTTCCAATATGCTATAGCAATAGCTTTGTTAGATTTCTTGACTGATAGAGGGATGTTTGGCTATATCAGCTGGTAGACTGACTTGACAGCATCAATTAATGTACTCTAGCTACAGCTCTAATGGTATATATCTTGAGTGTATTTGCTCATGGACAGGTATACAATGACATAACATTCCTTTGAATAAACAGAGAAGGTTTTCTCTTGTGTTTTGAAATGTGGTGACCAGCCTGCCCTTGCATTTCTCCATAAATTTTTTTACATGATACATGATACCAATCATTTTTTTCTAAATAATCCTTCTTGATTACATATTAAAAACAATTAACAATTTACACTGAAAATGTCATTTATTAGAGAGCACACTTTCAGAGTACAAATGTTTTAAATTTTTTACTAATTGCCTCCAATAACACTTGTAAACAATTTCTAGGTATTTCCTAATTATTAGTCACGCATAAAGCACATCCTGCCCCAGAAGGCACACCTATGCTTCCCCTCAAGATACAGCAAATCATCCCACAGCAGAGATATCCTATTCATTTTCAGCAGCTAAGCTGACCATCCCTCTTCTTCATATCTTCTCCCATACCTACCTTCCTCCCAGTGTTACACCACATATCTTTCCCTTAGTACCTTCCTTACCTCCTAGCCATTTGCATCTATATCTGCTTTATCCATTCCCCCACCTAATACCCATCCTTGGTGCTCTTCTATCATCGCTACCTCTTACTTACCACTGAAGCTAATATCCATCCGTGGTACTCTTCTACTACTACTACCTGTTACTTACCACTGAACTCATTCCCCCACCTAATACCCATCCTTGGTTCTCTTCTACCATTACTATCTGTTACTTACAACTGAACCCACCTCTTAATTCTGCCTTCCACTAGCTCTTCCAATCTAACCTCATTGAGTCTTTTGCTGCAAAACTCTTCCTCACTGCAGAAGAAAACATCACTTGTATTCTGTATTCCCTAGATCACCCACCCTCTTTACCATCCCAAATAAACAACAAATATATCCCATACACTGAATCTATTCTGTAAACCTTACCCTAATCGTCCCGTATCAGCCTTCAATATTTCTTCACCTCCAATACCTCTCAACTATTCAGAAGTTTGAGGAATGTCCACATTTGTGTTTCATACTTTTAATTAGTTCCTCATAAAATTTGTGCATTTAATACCATCTGCACACACTAATATCTATTTTGTGACATCACAGTACACTTGCACAAGAACTGTTGTAAGCATTTTTTGACCTTTGTTGATTTCTTGTGAGTGCACATGTCCCCAGGACCATGGGATATTTTTCTTTAAGAAAATCTGTTAAAGGAAGCATTGTGGGAAGGTCTGATACAAGCTTACCGAAAGAGTTAATCATGCCTAAGGCTTATCTCAGCTCAGTCACACAAGATGGATTTTGTGTTTCAGCTACAGCAAAGCTACTGCTTGCATCTAGTTTGATAGTACTGACTCCTATGGCACCCATACTACTGACACTAGTACTACTAATTGATATATTACACATACTACTGACATTCATACTACTAACTCCTATGGTACCCATACTACTGACACTCATACTACTAACTCCTATGGTACCCATACTACTGACATTCATACTACTAACTCCTATGGTACCCATACTACTGACACTCATGCTACTAAGTCCTATGGTACCTGTACTACTGACACTCATACTACTAACTCCTATGGTACGCGTACTACTGACACTCATA
The DNA here is from genome assembly GCF_019279795.1 of Protopterus annectens. Lineage (NCBI taxonomy): Eukaryota > Metazoa > Chordata > Ceratodontiformes > Protopteridae > Protopterus > Protopterus annectens. The sequence continues at coordinate 1,877,425,792 of NC_056726.1, forward strand.
CGTCTAACTCCTATGGTACCCATACTACTGACACTCATGCTAACTCCTATGATACCCATACTACTGACGCTAGTACTACTAACTCCTCTATGGTAAGCGTACTACTGACACTCATACGTCTAACTCCTATAGTACCCATACTACTGACACTCATGCTAACTCCTATGGTACCCATACTACTGACACAAATCTACTAACTCTTATGGTACGTGTACTACTGACACTCATACGTCTAACTCCTATGGTACCCATACTACTGACACTCATGCTAATTCCTATGGCACCCATACTACTGACACTAATACTACTAATTGATATATTACACATACTACTGGCATTCATACTACGAACTGGTACCCATACTACTGGCACTCATAGGTTCATAGGTTCATATGTAGGTACTAGGCTATTGGCCCTAGGGGCCTATACAAGCCTAGCCAAAAAGGTACCCTGGCTTTTGCCACCCAAGAAAATTATTTTCCTGTGCCCCTGTCAAGCAGAACCACAGAAGTGATCCCCGGGCTGAATTTCCTATTACCCATCCAATCATCAAGATTTTTCTTGAAGAGTGCTAATGAGGAGCTCTGTTTGACATAGATAGGTAGTCTGTTCCAGAGTATGGGAAGTCTCTGGTACAGGAACCAATCCCTCCAGCATGTTCTGTTTATTGTGGTGACAAAGTTTCGGTCCCTAGAGCATGTGGTACCTGTACTACAGACACTCATACTACTAACTCCTATGGTACGCGTATTACTGACACTCATACGTCTAACTCCTATGGTACCCATACTACTGACACTCATGCTAACTCCTATGGTACCCATATTACTGACGCTAATACTACTAACTCCTATGATACACATAATACTGACAGTCATAAAATTAACTCCTATGGTACCTATACTATTCACATTCGTACTACTAAATCCTATGGTATCCATAATATTGGCACTCATACCACTAACTCCTATACTAACCATACTACTGACACAGACTAGTAACTTCTATGGTACCCATACTACTAACACTCATACTAATAACCAGTATGGTACCTGTACTGCTGACACTCATACTACTAACTCCTATGGTACCCATACTACTGACACTCATGTGACTAACTCCTATGATGCCCACACCACTGAGACTCATACTACTAACTCCTATGGTACCCGTAGTACTAACACACATACTGCTAACTACTATGGTACCCATATTACTGGCACTCATACTACTAACTCCTATGGTATCCATACTACTAACACTCTTACGTCTAACTCCTATGGTAACCACACTACTGATGCTTATACTACTAACTCCTATGGTACCTGTACTACTGACATCATATGACTAACTACTATGGTATCCATACTACTGACACTCATACTACTAACTCCTATGGTACACGTACTACTGACACTCATACATCTAACTCCTATGGTACCCATACTACTGACACTCATGCTAAATCCTATGCCACCCATACTACTGACACTAGTACTATTAATTGATATATTACACATACTACTGGCATTCATACTACGAACTGGTACCCATACTACTGGCACTCATAGGTTCATAGGTTCATAGGTAGGTACTAGGCTATTGGCCCTAGGGGCCTATACAAGCCTAGCCAAAAAGGTACCCTGGCTTTTGCCACCCAAGAAAATTATTTTCCTGCGCCCCTGTCAAGCAGAACCACAGAAGTGATCCCCAGGGTGAATTTCCTATTACCCATCCAATCATCAAGATTTTTCTTGAAGAGTGCTAATGAGGAGCTCTGTTTGACATAGATAGGTAGTCTGTTCCAGAGTATGGGAAGTCTCTGGTACAGGAACCAATCCCTCCAGCATGTTCTGTTTATTGTGGTGACAAAGTTTCAGTCCCTAGAGCATGTGGTACCTGTACTACAGACACTCATACTACTAACTCCTATGGTACGCGTACTACTGACACTCATACGTCTAACTCCTATGGTACCCATACTACTGACACTCATGCTAACTCCTATGGTACCCATACTACTGACGCTAATACTACTAACTCCTATGATACCCATAATACTGACAGTCATAAAACTAACTCCTATGGTACCTATACTATTCACATTCGTACTACTAAATCCTATGGTACCCATAATATTGGCACTCATACCACTAACTCCTATACTAACCATACTACTGACACAGACTAGTAACTTCTATGGTACCCATACTACTAACACTCATACTAATAACCACTATGGTACCTGTACTGCTGACACTCATACTACTAACTCCTATGGTACCCATACTACTGACACTCACGTGACTAACTCCTATGATGCCCACACCACTGAGACTCATACTACTAACTCCTATGGTACCCGTAGTACTGACACACATACTGCTAACTACTATGGTACCCATACTACTGACACTCATACTACTAACTCCTATGGTATCCATATTGCTGACACTCATAGTACTAACTCCTATGGTACTTGTTCTACTGAAACTCATACGACTAACTCCTGTGATACCTGTACTACTGACACTCATACTAGTAACTCCTGTGGTACTTGTACTACTGACACTCATACGACTAACTCCTATGGGACACATACTACTGACACTCATACTACTAACTCCTATGGTAGCCATACTACTGACAGTCATATGGCTAACTCCTATGGTACCCGTACTACTGAGACTCTTATGGCTAACTCCTTTGTTAACCATACTAGTGACACTCATACAACTAATACTTATGGTACCCATACTACTGACACTCATACGACTAACTCCTATGGTACCCATACTACTGACACTCATACTGCTAACTGCTATGGTAGCCATACTACTGACACTCATACTACTTACTCCTATGGTACCCATACTACTGACACTCATACGGCTAACTCCTATGGCACCCATACCACTGACGCTCCTACTACTACTACCTCCTATGGTAACCATACTACTGACACTCATACTACTTACTCCTATGGTACCCATACTACTGACACTCATATGGCTAACTCCTATGGCACCCATACTACTGACACTCCTACTACTAACTCCTATGGTAACCATACTACTGACACTCATACGGCTAACTCCTATGGCACCCATGCTACTGATACTCCTACTACTAACTCCTATGGTAACAATACTACTGACACTCGTACTACTAACTCCTATGGTACCCGTACTACTGACACTCATACTACTAACTCCTGTGGTACTTGTACTACTGACATTCATACTACTAACTCCTATGGCACCCGTACTTCTGACACTCATACTGCTAACTGCTATGGTACCCATACTACTGACACTCATACTACTAACTCCTATGGTACCCATACTAATGAGACTCATACTACAAACTCCTATGGTACCCGGACTACTGACACTCATACTACTAACTCCTATAGTAACCATGCTACTGACACTCATACTACTAACTCCTATGGTATCCATATTGCTGACATTCATAGTACTAACTCCTACGATACTTGTTCTACTGACACTCATATGACTAACTCCTGTGGTACGTGTACTACTGACACTCATACTACTAACTCCTGTGGTACTTGTACTACTGACACTCATACTGCTAACTGCTATGGTAGCCATACTACTGACACTCATAGTACTTACTCCTATGGTACCAATACTACTGACACTCATACGGCTAACTCCTATGGTACCCATTCTACTGACACTCATATGGCTAACTCCTATGGTACCCATACTACTGAGACTCTTATGGCTAACTCCTGTGTTAACCATACTAGTGACACTCATACAACTAATACTTATGGTACCCATACTACTGACACTCATACGACTAACTCCTATGGTACCCATACTACTGACACTCATACGGCTAACTCCTATGGCACCCATACTACTGACACTCCTACTACTAACTCCTATGGTAACCATACTACTGACACTCATACTACTAACTCCTATGGTACCCGTACTACTGACACTCATACTACTAACTCCTGTGGTACTTGTACTACTACCATTCATACTACCAACTCCTATGGCACCCGTACTTCTGACACTCATACTGCTAATTCCTATGGTACCCATACTACTGACACTTATACTATTAACTCCTATGGTGCCCATACTACTGACACTCAAACTGCTAACTCCTATGGCACCCATAATGCTGACACTCATACTACTAACTCCTATGGTACTCATACTACTGACACTCATGCTACTAACTCCTATGGTACTTGTACTACTGACACGCATATGGCTAACTCCTATGGTACCCATACTACTGACACTCATGCTACTAACTCTTATAGTAACCATACTACTGACACTCATACTACTAACTCTTATGGTATCCATATTACTAACACTCATAGTACTAACTCCTATGGTACCTGTTCTACTGACACCCATATGACTAACTCCTGTGGTACCTGTACTACTGACACTCATACTGCTAACTGCTATGGCACAAATACTACTGACAGTCATAATATGTACTCCTATGGTACCCATACTACTGACACTCATACGACTAACTGCTATGGCACCCGTATAGCTTACACTCATATTACTAACTCCTATGGTACCCATACTACTGACAGTCATACTACTAACTCCTATGGTACCCATACTACTGACACTCATGCTAACTCCTATGGTACCCATACTACTGACACTAATACTACTAATTGATATATTACACATACCACTGACATTCATACTACTAACTCCTATGGTACCCATACTACTGACACTCATGCTACTAAGTCCTATGGTACCTGTACTACTGGCACTCATACTACTAACTCCTATTGTACGCGTACTACTGACACTCATACGTCTAACTCCTATGGTACCCATACTATTCACATTCCTACTACTAAATCATATGGTACCCATAATACTGGCACTCATACTACTACTAAGTCCTATACTAACCATACTAATGACACAGACTAGCAACTTCTATGGTACCCATACTACTAACACTCATACTCCTAACTCCTATGGCACCTGTACTGCTGACACTCATACTACTAACTCCTATGGTACCCATACTACTGACACTCATATGACTAACTCCTATGATGCCCATACCACTGAGACTCATACTACTAACTCCTATGGTACCCGTAGTACTGACACGCATACTGCTTACTACTATGGTACCCATACTACTGACACTCATACTACTAACTCCTATGGTATCCATACTACTAACACTCATACTTCTAACTCCTATGGTAACCACACTACTGACGCTCATACTATTAACTCCTATGGTACCTGTACTACTGACAATCATACGACTAACTCCTATGGTATCCATACTACTGACACTCATACTACTAACTCCTATGGTACCCATACTAATGAGACTCATACTACAAACTCCTATGGTACCCGGACTACTGACACTCATCCTACTAACTCCTATAGTAACCATGCTACTGACACTCATACTACTAACTCCTATGGTATCCATATTGCTGACATTCATAGTACTAACTCCTACGGTACTTGTTCTACTGACACTCATGTGACTAACTCCTGTGGTACCTGTACTACTGACACTCATACTACTAACTCCTGTAGTCCTTGTACTACTGACACTCATACTGTTAACTGCTATGGTAGCCATACTACTGACACTCATAGTACTTACTCCTACAGTACCAATACTACTGACACTCATATGGCTAACTCCTATGGTACCCATACTACTGACACTCATACGGCTAACTCCTATGGTACCCATACTACTGAGACTCTTATGGCTAACTCCTGTGTTAACCATACCAGTGACACTCATACAACTAATACTTATGGTGCCCATACTACTGACACTCATACGGCTAACTCCTATGGCACCCATACTACTGACACTCCTACTACTAACTCCTATGGTAACCATACTACTGACACTCATACTACTAACTCCTATGGTACCCATACTACTGACACTCATACTACTAACTCCTGTGGTACTTGTACTACTACCATTCATACTACCAACTCCTATGGCACCCTTACTTCTGACACTCATACTGCTAACTGCTATGGTACCCATACTACTGACACTCATACTATTAACTCCTATGGTACCCATACTACTGACACTCAAACTGCTAACTCCTATGGCACCCATAATGCTGACACTCATACTACTAACTCCTATGGTACTCATACTACTGACACTCATGCTACTAACTCCTATGATACCTGTACTACTAACATGCATATAGCTAACTCCTATGGTACCCATACTACTGACACTCATGGTACTAACACTTATAGTAACCATACTACTGACACTCATGCTACTAACTCTTATGGTATCCATATTACTAGCACTCATAGTACTAACTCCTATGGCACCTGTTCTACTGGCACTCATATGATTAACTCCTGTGGTACCTGTACTACTGACACTCATACTGCTAACTGCTATGGCACAAATACTACTGACAGTCATAATATGTACTCCTATGGTACCCATACTACTGACACTCATACGACTAAATCCTATGGCATTCGTATTGCTGACACTCATATTACTGACTCCTATGGTACCCATGCTACTGACACTCATACTACTAACTCCTATGGTACCCAAACTAATGACACTCATGCTAACTCCTATGGTACCCATACTACTGACACTAATACTACTAATTGATATATTACACATACCACTGACATTCATACTACTAACTCCTATGGTATCCATACTACTGACATTCATGCTACTAAGTGCTATGGTACCTGTACTACTGGCACTCATACTACTAACTCCTATTGTATGCGTACTACTGACACTCATACATCTAACTCCTATGGTACCCATACTATTCACATTCCTACTACTAAATCATATGGTACCCATAATACTGGCACTCATACTACTAACTCCTATACTAACCATACTAATGACACAGACTAGCAACTTCTATGGTACCCATACTACTAACACTCATACTCCTAACTGCTATGGCACCTGTACTGCTGACTTTCATACTACTAACTCCTATGGTACCCATACTACTGACACTCATATGACTAACTCCTATGATGCCCATACCACTGAGACTCATACTACTAACTCCTATGGTACCCGTAGTACTGACGCGCATACTGCTTACTACTATGGTAACCATACTACTGACACTCATACTACTAACTCCTATGGTATCCATACTACTAACACTCATAGTTCTAACTCCTATGGTAACCACACTACTGACGCTCATACTATTAACTCCTATGGTACCTGCACTACTGACATTCATACGACTAACTCCTATGGTATCCATACTACTGGCACTCATACTACGAACTCCTATGGTACCCATACTAATGAGACTCATACTTCAAACTCCTATGGTACCCGAACTACTGACACTCATACTACTAACTCCTATAGTAACCATGCTACTGACACTCATAGGTTCATAGGTTCATAGGTTGGTACTAGGCTATCAGCCCTAGGGCCTATACAAGCCTAGCCATAACAATTCCCTGGCTATTTCTTCCCACATTATTTACTTTCCTGGACCCCTGTCTAGCAGGGCGACTGACGTGATCCCTGGGGTGAATTTCCTTTCTCCCATCCAGTCGTCAAGGTTCCTCTTGAAGAGGTCCAAAGAGGCACTCTGCTTGACATGTATGGGCAATCTATTCCAGAGTCTGGGGAGACTCTGGGTCAGGAGCCTATCCCTCCAGCATGTTTTGTTTATTGTGATAACAAGGTTTCGATCCCTGGAGCGTGTAGCTCTGAGGGATTGGGATTTCTTTAAGTGTAGCATGTCCAACAGCTCTGGGTTTGACATGGCCTTGTATGTTAAGCAGAGATCGCCTCTGAGTAGACGATATGCGACAGAGTATAGCTGGAGTTTTTTAAGGCGGTCAGCGTAGGGCATCTGCTTTAGGCCTGTGATTCTTTTAGTGAGGTATTTTTGAGGCCTTTCCAGTTGTTGCAGATGTCTTGAGAGGTACATACCAAATGGGGCGTTGTATTCTATAATGGGTCTAATGAGGATGAGTACAGTGGACAATGACCTCTTTTTCTGGATGAAAAGCCCTTTGGA